>NC_089497.1:91444224-91748391 GCF_036850765.1 Saccopteryx bilineata
TTCAGTTCTCCCATGTATTTTTTGCACAGTCTTGTACATATAATTTGACCTTATTAAATATTAACATTCTCATCTTTAAAATAGTTGTGGGTGTGATAATATATGGTAAAATAATTCAGAGAGCTTTTATGTAAATAGAAATGACATTGTATGTTTAACATATTTTTATAAAAAATTTGAAGGTGAAGTTTTTAAGAATTAAGAGATTTTTAAAAGATTAATAGAATATAAAACTCTAAAGTATAAAAAACAAGATTTTACATACAATGAGCAGATATATACTGAACATACATTCAGTACTGAAGAAAAATTAAACAAGGCCCCAGCTCACCTAGACATTTTTACAATACAGGAGAAGATAGACATTATTATAAAGTCATTGAAATGCATTTTCAATTTTGAATGTTGTTAAGTGCTAGGTAGTTAAGTGCTTGTGGGTATTTAACAGTGGGCATTTCTGAAGAAGTGATAGTGTAATTCAATTCTGAAAATGAGTAGGAATAATCTGCACTCCTCCATTCTCTGTCTTGTATCTTATTACCTTGTCTGGCTTATGTGCAATTGAAATGCTAGATGTGTTTCTCTAGGTTCCAACTTTTTTTTAGTTTACTTTATCCCAACCTAAAGAATTTTTTTAAAGAGGTGTAGTTGTTCTGGGAAAATTTCAATTCCAATGTTTCGCCTATTTTTTTTCACATATTATAAATATATACCCTGAATTTTTCAAGTTTTGCAAAGTGAACACAAAATTCAAAAAGAACTGCACGTTTTTTCTTTCTGCTTTCCTGATACCTCACTTTAGGCGATGTGCATGTTTGCTTGAAAACAGGTGAAAGGGAAGTAGGTTAAAAACTGATGAAAGAGAAAAGAAACATATATTAATGTATTAAAACTTTATCTGCTAAATAGCTTATCATCTGAGTGAAGATGTAAAAAAGGCAATGTAATATACAAGTAAAAAGCTAAAAAATGTTTAAGCTGAATATAGACATTTGTTTTGATGATGATGTGTTATAGACAATTGATAGATAAATTATGAAAGACATCATTTACTACAGCATACATGTTTAGCAAGACTAATCTAACATTAGAAGACAATTTAATGTAAAGAGTGGTCTAGAAGATTATTTGAAAGTTATGATAACATCTATGTTTACTCCTATTATACAGAATCTGACACTTGAGGATTATATATATATATTGGATGATACTTGTTGAGCATGACAACCAATTTAATAAACAACCATCCTTCTGCTGTGGGTAATAATAAGTAATTAATGACATAATTGATGAGCTATTAACATTAATTCCAATAGAAAGCTGAGTTAGTACCTTAAGCCATTTCTGTTACCACTGTGTCTCTCTGGCCACATTCCTATAAGATGTGTAGCTCTTGGAAGCCTGGGTATTATTCTGATCTCACCATTATGTCCTCACTAATAGCACATGGAATGGATCATGCTTCCTGACAAAACTCCTTGATGTTTGGCTCTTATAAGACAACTTAGGAAATAAAAAAAAAGACATATTTTATTCAAAATTATTAATATATTCAGAATAAGTATCAACTCTATACAAATTAAAGTTAAACATAGGTACAAGCTATTGAAAGAAGCAATTTTATGGCTAGAAAATTAAGGTAAGAGGAACATGATGTAGGGAAAAAGTAAAATGCAGTACTATACAAACATACCACGTGTGCACACGCACACACACACACATGCACACACATATGAAATTGGAAAAGGCTGAATACTAATTTATTTATAGGATTGAAGTTTCTACAATTTTCAGCCTAGAAGTATATTTTGTTCTCGGGGAAGAAATTATAATACAGTCTCTCTGGATAGTAGGTCTCTAGACTTGGCTTGGCCAATTAGCTATATAGTCTTATTAAATAACTCAACTTTTCTAGGAATCATTTTTCTCTTTTACTAAATAATAAATTAATTGAATTTATAAATTCTGTCACTAGTTTCTCAACATAATCACTAAAGAACTAATATTTTCAAAGGCCCAAACTGATGTTTTGAGGCCCAAACTCAGATCTACCAAATTAAGTAGTGCCCAGGAAACTGTGTTATTACAATTTTGAATTTAAGGGTAATTGAAATGAGCAGTATATTTAGGAATTGCCAGACTAGATTACTACTATTATTTCTTCTGCTCTCAATATTTAAAGGATTATAGGTATACTACAAACAAGAAAAAGTATATATCATTATAATATTAAAATTTCATGCTGCACACTCTTGATATCACTGGAGTCACAATATTTTCCCTTTAGCTTTTGAAATGAAAAATAGTAACAAATAGTTACTATTACTATTATATATATATATATAATATATATATTTTATATATATATCTGACTTAACCCAGGTCTCTTAAAATACATAGACTGAGCAAATTTATAGCTTTGGTAAAAATAGCATCTGTCTACCTTCAGCCAATAAAATTTTGAAACTCTTGAAGTATTATACTTTTATAATTTTTCTTCTTAATTTGATATTAATTCAAAGTACACAATATTAAACAATTTATTAAAACTATTTCATGTTTGAAGGAGCGAATTATGCCAATTTGATAATCTTAGCCTAAATAATGAAAGTCTAAAATTATTTACTTTATTTGAATTCATCTTCAATTACATATATAAAAACATATTTTAAAAAAGAAAACATGTAGATGTGGCACATATACACTATGGAATACTACTCAGCCATAAGAAATGATGACATCGGATCATTTACAGCAAAATGGTGGGATCTTGATAACATTATACGAAGTGAAATAAGTAAATCAGAAAAAACCAGGAACTGCATTATTCCATACGTAGGTGGGACATAAAAGTGAAACTAAGAGACATTGATAAGAGTGTGGTGGTTACAGGGGGAGGGGGAAAAGGAAGAGGGAAAGGGGGAGGGGGAGGGGCACAAAGAAAACTAGATAGAAGGTGACAGAGGACAATCTGACTTTGGGTGATGGGTATGCAACATAATTGAAAGACAAGATAACCTGGACTTGTTGATCTTTGAATATATGTAACCTGATTTATTGATGTCGCCCCATTAAAAAAATAAAATTATAATTAAAAAAAAAAGAAAACATGTAATAAATCTAACCTAAAGCATAATCTCTATATTTACACATTTTTTTATTTATTTCTATTCAAATAATTAGTTATATACATATTCATGATCAATTTGTCTCTCTGTGTGGAAAACAGACATATTTCTATATCTCTTGCATTCACAATAAAAGGACTGCAAATATGGTATTTGAAAAAGATGCAGAATCTCATTGAGGTGCTCATTATTAAAGGAGAATTCACATGTAAAGTTTCTTAAAATGTGATAAAAACAAGAACTATTTTACTCTGTTTAGCATTTATGCAGCATTTTTGAAAAGTGAGTTTTTATTGGAGTCTCCTCACAATGATGTTATAAACTAGTGGTATTATGCTCACTTAGAAATGGATACATTAAGGGCCAGAAAATCCAGTCATTGCTCAGTCATGTTGCAGCCACGCAGCAGATGAAGCCCCGTTTACCACTCTGAGACCTAACATTTTCTTTATGTGATTTTTCTTTCATGAGGCACCCTACTTATTTTTTTTCTCTGAGAAAACATCGATAGAATTAGAACTATAACATTTATATGTAAGGTTGGTAACTTACAGATAACAATTTTCAAAAAGAAAAAAAATGACACATTGTCACAGAATTATTAATAAATCTAAAACCTATTCTTAAATTCATGCTAGCTTCTAATAACATATATATTTAAGGTCATTTATAAAATATTTTAAGCTATCTTAGAATATTTACTTTTTTAAGGGGAAACAGAGAAATCAAGACTCTAACATAAAAACTTATCATGTACTTAACCTCAATACTATTGCCATGTGGGGCCTGCTAATTCATTGTTAAGAGACGCTGTCCTGTGCCATTGTGGACTATTTAGCAGCATTCCTGGCCCATAATCACTAGATTCTGAGAGCATTATCACTCCTCTGTCCCCCAAGTCATAACAATCAAAAAGACCTCCTGACACTATCAAGAGAAGAAAGACAAAGTCAATCCTCACTGAGAACCGCTGTTCTAAAAGACAATTCTAGCCTCTTCTATTCAGTTTTACTGCTTATAACATACTGTGACAAGTCCATTTGCTCAAAGATTATTGTATCATGTGTTGACTTATAAATCATTGGTTTATTCCTACCTGACATTAGGCAGTTCAGCTCTTGAGTTATTTCTCTGATATTATCTTTGCTTCTAGCTCATTATGTTATACTCTCACTAGTCTGTCTTGCTTTTGCTCAAACATGGCAGGCATCTAAGTGTCTTTGTGTTATTCTGTCTTGAATGTCTTAGTCCCAGTTATCTACATGGCTCACTCCTTCTTTAAACCCTTACTCAAATATCATCTTTACAACAAGACCTACCCTGACCACTCATTTAAATTATAATACCCTCCTACCAGTAGTTCTAAGACCACTTACATTACTCTACTTGTTAGAGTGATTTTGTTTATTATAATATTTAATTTATTTAATTCTAAAATATTATTATAATTTACTTATTTTTATGCTAATTGCTATTAACTGTCTCTCCACAAGAGAAAGTACATAAGTTCACTTATTACCAAAACTTTTGTGTGTGTGTGTGTGTGTGTGTGTGTGTGTCAGAGACTGAGAGAGGGACAGACAGGCAGGAAAGAAGGGAGATGAGAACAATTAATTCTTTATTGTGGCTCCTTAGTTGTTTATTTATTGCTTTCTCATATGTGCCTTGAATAGGTTAGGGGGGGGGGAACAGCAGAGTGAGTGGTCCCTTGCTCAAACCAGCAACCTTAGGCTCAAGCCAGCAACCATTGGGTCACATCTATGATCCCATGCTCAAGCCAGCAACCCAACATAATTTTTTATTTACAAAAATATGGTGACATTGAACTGATATGTCCATCAGGTGTCTGTCAGATGTTCTTTCTTAAAGATAGGTCAAGAGAGCTTTCATTGGTATCACTATTCATCTAACCTGTTTTCACAAGTTTATTTAAGCCTAATCTCTGTTCTGGAAGAGATCTAAATCTGATCCAAATAAGAAACTTTCAGCAATAAAATTAATATTTATTAACAAAAAGACAAAAATTCAAGGTGACTATTATAGCTATTCAGATAAGACATTATATCTTGATCAGGATAAAAATTATAAAAATGTTTAGATCACAGATATAGTTGGAAAGAAGAGCCCATAGGATTTTCTAGTAGATTTATTTATTTATTTATTTATTTATTTATTTATTTATTTATTGTATTTTCTGAAGTTGGAAATGGGGAGGCAGTCAGACTCCCACATATGCCCAACCAGGATTCACCTGGCATGCCCACCAGGGGGCAATGCTCTGCCCATCTGGGCATCGCTCTGTTGCAACCAGAGCCATTTTAATACCTGAAGCAGAGGCCATGGAGCCATCCTCAGCACTCAGGCCAACTTTGCTCCAATGGACCTTTGGCTGAAGGAGGAGAAGAGAGAGTCAGAGAGGAAGGAGAGGAGGAGGGGTGGAGAAGCAGATGGGCGCTTCTCCTGTGTGCTCTGGCCGGGAATTGATTTCTGGTAGATTTATTTTGAGAATAATGGAATAGTCAGGGACAACTCAAATAATTTTTTCTGAAAATTTGAGTTACCATTAATTTAGATAAGAAAATATATGCATGGAGATTGTATGTGTGGGAAGATAGGACATTAAATTTGAGACATTGTTACATTAGTATGGTTGTGTTATAAACTGGTCCCTGGGATGTAGATTACAGTATAGAGGATATAGTCAATAATATTATAATAATGATGTATGCTGCCAAGGGAGTACTAGATTTATTGGGGGATCACTTCTTAAGTTATATAAGTGTCTATAAAATTGAATGGCAACTGTAACTAAAAAATAAAAATTATAAAAAGCCCACAAAACTGTTTAGAAATTGACTTTAGAACACAATTTTATTTATAATCTTAATAGTGTAGAAGGTCTACTCTATCCTGAGAACTGTTTTAAGAACTGTATTGGAAATACAGTATTTACTGAAATAAAATTATAACTCTCATGCATGTTACATTTCAGTGGGAAAGAATGCATACAACAACTACTATATATGAGAATTATACATAATGTATCAACAAGCAATAAAGTGGAGAAAAAACAAGCATAAAAGAGGAAGAGAGGTTTGGAATTTTAAAATAAGCAATATTTAATCAAGAATTTAAATGACAAAGAATGTAAGACAAAAAGACTACTTGAATTGCCTTCCAGGAGGATAAAAGGCACAGACAGAGTATATCTCAGCTGCTCAGAGAATGCTGAGGCACCAGTGTGCCTTGGAGACAATTTGCAATGGAGGAGGCTGACATGCTAAAGTCATTATAGGGTTAAATGAATCACAGAAGATATGTTTAGATTATCTACACCATCCATTAATATGACCTATAAGGGAGTCTAAGATGTGGATTTTTCATGGAAAAAAAAGGAAGTCATTGCTTTAAAGAGAAAGAGACACAGACATTGCTGAAAGGTCAAATAGGTATGTGGATAACTATATAAAATGGACTGTTTGTTTTTTGGGTTTTTTTTTTAAATAATGTAATAAGGACCAAATATTAAAAAAACAAAGAACAAAAAAATGAACAAACAAATAAAACCCTATTATTCCTTAGATGAGCACCTTATGTTGGGGCATAAAATACCAAATATATTTCTATTTGCATGGTACTCAATAGAGGCCACACTAAGCAGAACAACTGTAATGTGACACAAAATATTTCACACCAATTTAGTTAAAAATATATTTTTAAGTTCAAGTATTTTCTGCTCTTTCTGTTCTATTGAGCATATGAAAAACTGTGATAAAAGGTATCTGATATAATTTTTTTTATTAACCATATCATTAAGAGATGTTTTATACTTATATAGTGTTTAAAAATTTTAGGGCTGCTGTAACAATTTATCATAGACTCAATGGCTTCAACCATAGGAATTTATTTTCTAACATTCTGAAGGCCACAAATCTGAAATCAAGGTGTCAACAGGGTTGCGACTCCTCTGAAGGCTCTAGGAGAGAATTCTTCCTGTGTCTTCTACCTTCTGGTGGCTGCTGGTCTTCCCTGGTTTGTGGTAGCATAACTCACATCTCTACCTCTGTTTTCACATGGCCTTCTTCTTTTGTGTCTTCTGGGTTTTTTTTCTAAAAAGAACACATCATTGAATTTAAGGTCCATCCTAATCCAGGGTAATATCATCTTGAGATCCTTACTTAATTGTTCCTGTAAAGAATGTTATTCCAAATAAAGTAATATTCTGAGTTTTCAGGTACACATATCCTTTGACAGGGTCACTATTTAACACATTACCTATGTTATATCAGTCTTCTATTTTGTTTAATTTGGGTATTAGTGATTCTTTAATATGATTAAACTTTGTTTATCTAAAATAAAACACATTAAAAGGAGAACTGAAGATGGCAGCAAAGTAGGCAGATGCATAGACTTCCAGCTCACACCACTGAACTGGAATACAAACTAATTTATGAGCAAACAGCTTAAAAAACCAAATCTGGACTACAAGAACAGCTTTCAAAAACCAAGGAGCAAAGAAGAAGCCACAACAAACCTGGAAGTGCCTGACTCTTCCCTGCTTATAGAAACAAAGATGGGGGTGAGGCTGAGAGCCCAGAAGGGATCTCACTCCAAAGAAAAAAGCAATAATACTGCTCACAGCTACTTGCCTGGCAACCAGGAAATGAGGTGAGTTGAAAGAGTCGGCTTGTCTTCCAAAAAGAGAGAAGAGAGGAGAGACAGATGGTAAGGGGAAGAGGAATGCAGGGGATGACCTGAAAAGCTGACTCATTCAGTGCTGGAGGCAGCCATAGCTTGGGGAGGGGCTGATCCTGGCACCAAACAAAAGTCAAAATGCTTCCAGGTCACAGATTTCCAGACATCTCTCTAGCTCCAATCAGTGCAACAAGACAGAGCTGAAAACAAGAAGTGCGGGGGGAGGGGAAGTAACTCAGGTTTCCATGGAGATCTGAGATAAACTTCTCCCTACTGAAGCTGAGAAAGCAACCCACCCCCAGAGAGATTAACTGGCAGAAGAGGACTTCAGAGTCTCAGGTTACACCCACCACATTCCTGGATACAGTTTTAAATAATCCCTCTGCTAAGATAAGCAAACAAGACCATCACTAGTTAAGAAAACAAACAAATCAAGACTTCAAAGTGGCCTAAATCTGAAAGTGGATTACAAATAATAGCTGATGGCAACCCACCAAGATCTAGAAATAACACAGTTGAAAACTGGAGGCAGACAACATCAAGCATAGACTCAACCAGCTCTACAAACAAAACACCCAAACACACAGATATAATGAGAAGATAGAGAAGTGGAATCCAAACAAAACCACAAGAGAAACATCTTGAAAATTAACTGAGTGATATGGAAATAACCAAACTTCCGGATGCAGAGTTCAAAATAATGATTGTAAGGATGCTGAGGAATCTTAGACCAACAATGGATAGTCATTACAAACACATAAATAAAGAAATAGCAAGTATAAAAAAGGATATTGAAATATTAAAAAAGAATCAGTTGGAGATAACAAATACAATATCAGAAATGAAGACCACAATGGAAGAAATTAAAAACAGGATGGATAGAGCTAAGGATCAAATCAGCGAGTTGGAGGGCAACAGGAATGAAGGCATGAAAGCAGAGAGGAAAAAAAAAAATGAGACTCAAAATGTCTGAGGAAACTCTTAGAGAGCTCTGTAACAACATAAAGAGAAATAACATTTACATCACAGGGGCTCCTGAAGAAGAAGAGAAGGAAGAAGGGATAGAGACTAGGTTCAATCATATGATAGTTGAAAACTTCCCTAAATAAATGCAGGAGAAACTCTCACAAGTTCAAGAAGCACAGAGAATTTCATTAAAGAGAAACCCAAAGAAACCTACACCAAGACACATCATAATTTAAATACCAAAGCTAAGTAATAAAGAGAAAATATTAAAAGCTGCTAAAGTAAAAAAGGCTATCACCTACAAAGGAGCCCCAATAAGGATGACATCCTACTTCTCAACAGAAACACTTAAGGCCAGAAGGGAATGGAAAGAATTATTCATAGTAATGCAGAACTAGAACTAACAACCAAGACTACTTTATCCAGCAAGGATATCATTTAAAATTGAAGGAGAAATAAAAAGCTTCCAGACAAAAAAAAATTTAAGGAATTCATTACAACTAAACCAATGTTGCAGTAAATGTTAAGGGGCATGGTGTAAACAGATCAAAAAGAGAAAATAATATAGCAAAAGAGGAATACAGCTTTAAAGAATAAATTGGCAATAAAAAACTACATATCAGCCTGACCTGTGGTGGTGCAGTGGATAAAGCATAGACCTGGAAATGCTGAGGTCGCCAGTTCTAAACCCTGGGCTTGCCTGGTTAGGGCACATATGGAAGTTGATGCTTCCAGCTCCTCCACCCTGTCTCTCTCTCTCTCCTCTCTAAAATGAATAAATAAAAAAAAATAAAATTAAATTTAAAAAAATTTAAAAAAACCCTACATATCAATAATAATCTTAAATGTAAATGGATTAAATGATCCAATCAAAAGACATAGGGTAGCTGCGTGGATAAGAAAACAGGACCCGTACATATGCTGTCTACAAGAGACACACCTTAAAACAAAAGATGCACATAGACTGAAGGTAAAAGGATGGAAAAAATATTTCATGCAAATGCAAATGAAAAAAAAGCTGGGGTAGCAATACATATATCAGACAAAATGAACTTTAAAACAAAGAATATAGTAAGAGATAAACAAGGTCACTACATAATGATAAAGGGATCTATCCAACAGAAAGATATAACTATTATAAATATCTATGCACCTAATATAGGAGCATTTAATATATAAAGCAGACTTTGATGGATATAAAGGGAAAGATCAACAGTAATACTATAATAGCAGAAGATTTTAATACCCCACTAACATCACTAAATAGATCCTCAAGAAAGAAAATTACAAAGAAATAGCAGACTTAAAGAACATACTAGATCAACTCAATTTAATACAATAGATATCTTCAGAACCTTTCAGCATAAAGCAACAGAATATACATTCTTTTCAAGTGCTCAAGGTACATTCTCTAGGATAGACCACAAGTTAGATCACAAAAGTGGTCTAAACAAATTTAAAAAGATTAAAATCATATTGAGCACTTTCTCTGATCACAATGGCATGAGACTAGAATTCAACCACAACAAAAAAACTCAAAAATTCTCAAACACATGGAAACTAAATAGCAGTTTGTTAAAAAAACAAATGGATTAATGAGATTAAAGAAGAACTAAAAAAATTTCTACAAATGAATGATAATGAGCATAAAACAACTCAAAATTTATGGGACACAGTAAAAGCAGTACTGAGAAGAAAGTTCATAGCACTAAAAGCATACTTTAAAAACTAGAAAAGCTCAAATAAACAACTTAACCTCCTCCTTCCTCTCTGTCTCTCTCTCTTCCCCTCCCGCAGCCAAGGCTCCATTGGAGCAAAGATGGCCCGGGAACTGGGGATGGCTTCTTGGCCTCTGCCCCAGGCGCTAAAGTGGCTCTGGTCATGGCAGAGCAATGCCCCAGACGGGCAGAGCATCGCCCCCTGGTGGGCAGAGTGTCGCCCCTGGTGGGCGTGCCGGGTGGATCCCAGTCGGGCGCATGCGGGAGTCTGACTGTCTCTCCCGTTTCCAGCTTCAGAAAAATACAAAAAAAAAAGAAAAAAGAAATCAAGGAAGATACAAACAGGTGGAAGCCTATACCATGCTCATGGTTAGGAAGAATAAACATTATTAAGATGTCTATATTACCCAAAGCAATTTATAAATTTAATGCAATACCAATTAAAATACCAATGACATACTTTAAAGATGTACATCACATATTCCAAAAATTTATGGGGAACTAAAAGAGAACATGAATAGCCTCAGCAATCTTAAAAAAGAGGAATAAAAAAAGAGGTATCACACTTCCTGATATCAAGTTATACTACAAGGTCATTGTACTCAAAACAGCCTGGTACTGGCATAAGTACAGGTACATAGATCAATGTAACAGAACAGATAACCCAGAAATAAACCCACAGCTCTATGGACAACTGATATTTGACAAAGAAAGTAAGGCATACAATGGCGTAAAGACAGTCTCTTTAATAAATGGTGTTGGCAAAATTGGACAGCTACCTGCAAAAAAAATGAAATTAAACCATCAACTTTCACCATTCACAAAAATAAACTCAAAATGGATAAAAGACTTAAATGTAAGCCATGAAAACATAAGCATCTTAGAAGGAAACATAGACAGAAAGCTCTCCAAATCTCTTGCAGCATTATATATGCTGATTTATCTCCATGGGCAAGTGAAATAAAAGACAAGATAAACAAATGGGACTATATAAACTAAAAAGCTTTTTGCACAGCCAAAGACAGTAAAAACAGAATAAAAAGACAAACTACACAAGGGAAAATATATTTGATAATTCGTCTGATAAGGGATTTATAATCAAAATGTATAAAGACCTTGCAAATCTCAACACCAAAAAAAACAACAACAATCCAATCAAAAAATAGGCAAGGCCCTGGCGGATTGGCTCAGTGGTAGATCGTCAGCCTGGCTTGCAGGAGTCCTGGGTTTGATTCCCGGCCAGGGCACACAGGAGAAGTGCCCATCTGCTTCTCCACCCCTTCCCCTCTCCTTCTCCTTTGTCTCTCTCTTTCTCTCCCACAGACAAGGCTCCATTGGAGCAAAGTTGCCCCGGGCGCTGAGGATGGCTCTGTGGCCTCTGCCTCAGGTGCTAGAATGGCTATCTTTGCAAGGGAGCAATGCCCCAGATAGAAAGAGCATTGCCCCCTGGTGGGCATGCCAGGTGGATCCTAGTTGAGCGCATGCGGGAGTCTATCTAATTGCCTCCCCATTTCCAACTTCAAAAAAATACCAAAAAAAAAAAAAAATGGGCTGCCGGGGTCCAGCCCCGGGGGGGATCCAGGGGTCCCACAGGAGGAGACAGCATCGGCGAAATTGAGTGAGAGAGCCGAATTATTTTCTTTCTCTTTATTCTCTAGTTAGCATTTACTGCCAGGCATCTCTGCCAAATGCTAGTACAGCTCCTTTTTTATACACACACACCAAGTTACAATTACATGGTATTAATCATTGCTTCTGTTTCACTATGTTTACATGTTTCCAGATAACAGTTAATTTATATCTATAAACTACAAATCAGGTGGCAAATCATTCAAAGTACAATTAAAAAATAACTTGAATAGCGATAACATCGGTGAAAGCTTTTAAAGGATTAGTACTAACTAATAACTCAACTTTATTGTTGTTGTGAGTCAAGGGGCAGAGAGAGATTAACAGACAAAATCATTAAGGACTAGCAAATGACCACCGCTTGCTCAGGCAAATGGCCTTGAGTTTATGCAGTGTCCTAACTTTCCTCACAAGATAACAAAAGGCTTGCCCATTAAGAAATTGACATAACATTAAGAGTAACTTTTACTTAAAGATATATAGAGTGCACTCGCAAGATAGCTTAGTAGCAACATAATTTCAGAAGACATTAATTGCTATTGCTTCTATGTATGCCCTTCTATACCTCTCATTATCTGAAGAAAGAATTTTTGGGGAGGTATGCAAACCTCATGAGAGTGTCTCACTGAGAAAGCCCAGCAACTGCCTTCAGTCATAAAACAATTCTCTTAGCAAAACATTCTTTTCTTGCTGACTGCGTTCCCATCCCAGGCCATGCAATGGGCCATTCCATTACACTTTACCTAAGATTCTAATGTCTAGTCAAATTCTGTTTATTTACTATATTCACACACTAGTAAATTCTAACTATATTCTTCTTAGAGTGTACCACTATCTGCAGATCAAATAAGCAAGAAGAAAGGAAAGTTTCTCTACTCTATCACATGAAAAGGCTAGGGAGGAAAAATGATGAATTAAGTGAAGGCCGAAAGGTGCTTTGCGCACAGCCCCTGCCTTCTACCCATTCACAAGTCACAATCTTTTCTTTCTAACATGATTAAGAAGAAATTCTCTTACAAACTTAACCCTTTACGAGGGATATCATAGCCAGCCTCTTATGTTTACGAGCCCAGTTCAAGGGGCTTACAGGCTTTTCTGTGGAACTTACACCTTCTGTCTCATTTCCAAAGAAATTACTACAAATCTACAGGGAAAGCACGGTACTATTATCCCTGTGCCACAAATAATAGCACACACCCAGAAAAAGGGGGGATATAAGGCCAGATTAACTCAAAAGATTAAAGGGGGAGGTATCGTTGTGCCTTTCCTTGTGGTGACTTTGTCAACCCGCAGCTGTTGGTCTTTACTGCGGTGACTCTAACTTCTTTTGCTGTGACTTTGTCAACCAGCAGTTGTGGATCTTCTCCTGCTGTGACCTAGTTAGCCAACAGTCGTTGATCGGCTCCCGACAATGGGCAAAAGAAATGAATAGACACTTCTCCAAAGAGGATATACAGATTGCCAATAGGCATATGAAAAAATGCTCAACATCACTAATCATTAGAGAAATTGCAAATTAAAACCACAATGAGATATCACCTCACACCAGACAGAATGGCGCTCATCAACAAAACAACACAGGATAAATGCTGGTGAGGATGTGGAGAAAAGGGAACCCTCCTACACTGCTGGTGGGAATCCAGACTGGTGCAGCCTCTGTGGAAAACAGTATAGAGATTCCTTTAAAAAATTGAAAATCAAACTTCCTTTTGATCCAGCTATCCCACTTTTAGGAATATACCCCAAGAACACCATAGAACTGTTCCAGAAGGAGAAATGCACCCCTATGTTTATGGCAGCATTGTTCACAATAGCGAAGATCTGGAAACAGCCCAAGTGTCCATCAGAGGATGAGTGGATTAAAAAGATTTGGTACCTATATACTATGGAATTCTACTCAGCCATAAGAAATGATGACATCGGATCATTTACAACAACATAGATGGACCTTGATAACATTGTACAGAGTGAAATAAGTAAATCAGAAAAAGCTAAGAAGTATATGAACCCATACATAGATGGGACATAAAAATGAGACTCAGAAACATGGACAAGAATGTGATGGTAACAGGGGTTAGGGTAGAGGGTGTGGGGGAGGGGAGGGGCAAAAAGAATACCAGATAGAAGGTGATGGAAGACAATTTGACTTTGGGTGACGGTTATGAAGCATAATGAAATGTCAAAATAATCTGGAGATGTTTTCTCAAAGCACATGTACCCTGATTTATTAATATCACTGCATTAAAATTAATAAAAATAAGATTTAAAAAAGACAAAAAAGTATAGTGATATACCCATTGTTTCCATTCATTCTCTTTCCAGTTTGTACATTTTTACTAAGATATAGAGCATCAACCATCTCTAATTGCTTTAGCTCTTCTTATATACAAGCTTTTTTTTTTTAACAGGTCTCACCCTTGTGACAATAGTGCTGAAAGTCTTTTTGTTTTGGGGTTTTTTTTGTGAATAGCAGAATTTTTCAAGTTAGTGACTTTAAATAATAAGACTTTGAATACATCAGTGTTTTTTTAATTTGGCATTGGCATTTTTCTATACCTGCCTCACTCACCTAGTCACAGAAGTCACAATTAGTAAATTCAGTTTAAAATCAACCTTACCCACCCACAGTGAAGGTGCTTGACAACCTACTATTTAAATACATACTTTGTACTACCAATCAATGGTCCTTTTTAACAGCAAGATTCAAAGTATATAAGGGGCATAATCACAATACAGAAATAGCTCAAATATTGGTGTCCTGCTCATCTAAAGGAGAGTGGCAACAAACTAAATTAGTGCTTCTCTTGAATTGCTTAGTGACATTTAATTTTTGCACACTTGTGGTATTTCTGTGTTAAGAAATAAAAGAATCTTTTTTTTTTTGTAGTTTTCTGAAGCTGGAAACGGGGAGAGACAGCCAGACAGACTCCCGCATGCGCCTGACCGGGATCGCCCAGCACGCCCACCAGGGGCGATGCTTTGCCCACCAGGGGGCAATGTTCTGCCCCTCCAGGGGGTCGCTCCCCCTTGACCAGAGCCACTCGAGCACCTGGGGCAGAAGTCAAGGAGCCATCCCAGCGCCCGGGCCATCTTTGCTCCAATGGAGCCTTGGCTGCGGGAGGGGAAATGAGAAACAGAGAGGAAGGAGGGGAGGGGTGGAGAAGCAAATGGGTGCTTCTCCTATGTGCCCTGGCTGCGAATCGAACCCGGGTCCCCCGCATGCCAGGCCGATGCTCTACCGCTGAGCCAACCGGACAGGGCTGAAATAAAATAATCTATAGATTTTACTTTGCTGGCACACTAAAAGTACTACAATAAACAATTTATATTTTTAAATAACAACATTTCTTATCTAAATTATATTTCTAATTGAATTTATCAGGATGACATTGGTTGGCAAAATTATACAGATTTCAGCTGCCCAATTCTTCTAGATATTTTTGTACACTGTTTTTGTGTTCAATCCCCCAACTCCAGTCTTTGTCCATAATCATTTTTCCCTCCTATACCATCCTTCAGTTTACCCCCACCCTCACCCTGGCAATTACGACACTGTTGTCTGTGTCTATGAGCTTCTCACTTTCTCATTTCATTTTGTTTTGGGGGGGGGTTATATGAACCCCTTCTACCCCCACACCCAGCCCACCTGCACCCCAAACAGCTGTCAGCCTGTACCCTATCTATGAATCTGTCTCTATTTTGCTTCTTAATTCATTTTGTGTGAAAATAGAAGACACAATAATAACTGAGTTTAAAATTGTCATCAAAATAGAAGTGGTGGTGTAAACCTAGATTAAAGGTGATTTAGATTCTACATTTTTTCCTGTGAAGATCTCAAATGTGAAAGGTTTGTATACTTCTGTTCTTTAATCCACATAGCTTATTTCCAGATGAGCTTGTTTATGATAGATACATAAGTTTACAACTTCCAACTGCCCTTTTGCTGTTCATCTTGTTTATCTGACCACACCCTTACTTACTGCACTATCACCTCTGAAGCAGAAAAGTTCTAGGAAGCATTCCAAAGAGAAGCATTCCAGGAAGCCAAAATTGTAAAACTGCAGAAGGGAGCACACCAGAACTGTGAACTCAATGCACAGTTTCTAAAGGCTCTCTTCTACCTTATAAAATTTTGCCTCAGAGTCTGTTTCAGTGCCATTCTCCTGGAGAAGTGCCCAGCAGGTCTTTTTCCTCTAATAAAGCCTGCACACCTGGTGTTCAAGTGCCAGCTCATTCTTACAGTTTAAATATATGGTGATATATATTTGACAGGTTCTGAGTTGTTAGAATATACTGGAACAAGATTTGAAGAGATGGAGACCTGAAGATGGCAGTAGAATAGGCAGATACACAGATTCCCAGCTCACACCACCAAACTGGATTACAAATTAATTTAGGAATGATCAGCATGAAAAACCAACTCTGGAATACAAAAACAGCTATCAAAAACCAAGGAGCAAAGAAGAAGCCACACCAAGCCTAGTAGAGAGCGCCAAAGAGCAGTGAGTCTCCCCTGCTTACAGAAAAGGAGTAGGGGTGAGGCTGAGAGCCCAGAAGGGCTCTTACTCCAAGAAAAAGAGCAGAAAATATCACACACAGCCACTTGCCTGGAAACTTGAGAATGAGGTGTGTTGAAAAGGCTGGCTTGTCCTCCAAAAGGAAAGGAGAGAGAGAGAGAGACAGATGATGAAGGGCAGAGGAATGCATGAGATGACCTGAGAAGCTGACTCATCTAGTGCTGGAGGCGGCCATAGCTGGGGGAGGGGTTGATCCTTCCACATAACACAAGATTAAAGTGATTTGGGGTCACACATTTCCAGACATCACTCCAGCTTTAATCAGCGCAACAAGACACAGCTGAAAAAAAAAGTGGAGAGGAGAGATAGTAACTCCGATCTCCATGGAGATCTGAGATACATCTCCCCCTATTGAAGTGGAGAAAACATCTTACCCCCAGCGAGAGTAACTGGCAGATCAGGCCTTCAGAGTCTCAGGTTATTCCCACCACATTTTTGGATACAGTGTTAAATAAGCCCCCTGCTGAGGTCAGTAAATATGACTGCCACCTATTAAGAAAACTGAAAAGAAAAGAAATATTTCAAAGCAGCTCTACTACAAAAGTCAAATACAAAAGTATATTACAAATAACAGCTGATGCCAACCAAAGAAGACCTAGAAATAACACAATTGAAAACTGGAGGCAGAGAACACCAAGCCTAGACTCAACCAGCTCTACAAACAATACACCCAAACACACAGACATAAAAAGAAGACAGAGAAATGCAATTCAAATGAAGTCTCAAGAGAAACCTCCAGGAAATGAACTGAGTGATATGAAAATAACCAATCTTCTGGATGCAGAGTTTAAAATAATAATTGTAAGGATGCTTAGGGATCTTAGAACAACAGTGAATGTTCATTAAACACCTAAATAAAGAGATAGCAAGTATAAAAAAGGACACTGAGGCCCTGGCCGGTTTGCTCAGTGGTAGACAATCAGCCTAGCATGCAGGAGTTGTGGGTTTGATTCTTAGCCAGGGCACACAGGAGAAGTGCCCATCTGCTTCTCCACCCCCCCTCTCCTTCCTCTCTGTCTCTCTCTTTCCCTCCTGCAGCCAGGGCTCTATTGGAGCAAGGTTGGCCCGGGCACTGGGGGTGGCTTTATGGCCTCTCCCTTAGGCACTAGAATGGCTCTGGTTGCAGCAGAGCAATGCCCCAGATGGGCAGAGCATCGCTCCCTGGTGGGCATGCCAGGTGGATCTTGGTCAGGCGCATGCAGGAGTCTGTCTGACTGCCTCCCCTTTTCCAACTTCAGAAAAATACAAAAAAAGAAAGGACACTAAAATATTAAAAAAAAGAATCAGCCAGAGATGACAAATACAATATCAGAAATAAAGACCACAATGGAAGAAATTAAAAACAGGATGGATAAAGCTGAGGATCAAATCAGAGACTTGGGGGAAAAGTTAAATGAAGGCATGGAAGCAGAGAAAAAGAAAAGAGACTCAAAAAGTCTTAGGAAACTCTTAGAAAGCTCTGTGACAACATAAAAAAATAACATTCACATCATAGGGGTTTCTGAAGAAGAAGAGAAAGAACAAGGGATAGAGACATTGATCAATCATATCATAGCTGAAAACTTCCCTAAATTAATGGAGGAAAAACTCTCACAAGTTCAAGAAGCACAGAGAACTTCATTAAAGAGAAATCCAAAGAAATCTACACCAAGACTCATCATAATTTAAATACCAAAGCTAAGTGATAAAGAGAAAATATTAAAAGCTGCTAGAAAAAAAAAGGCTATCACATAAAAGGAGCCTCCATACGGATGACATCCAACTTCTCAACAGAAACACTTGAGGCCAGAATGGAATGGCAAGAAATATTTAAAGTAATGCAAAACAAGAACCAACAACCAAGACTACTTTATTCAGCAAGGCTGTCATTTGAAATTGAAGGAGAAATAAAAAGCTTCCCAGACTAAAAATAAAACTCAAGGAATTAATTACAACCAAACCAATGTTTCAAGAAATGCTAAGGGGCCTATTGTAAACAGATCAAAATGAGAAAAAACATAGCAAAATAGAAATACAGGTTTTAAGAATAAAATGGCAATAAAAAACTAAATATCAATAATAACCTTAAATGTAAATGTATTAAATGATCCAATCAAAAGACATATGGTAGCTACATGGATAAGAAAACAGGACCCGTACATATGCTGTCTATAAGAGACATGCCTTAAAACAAATGATGCACATAGACTGAAGAAAAATGATGGAAAAAAATATTTTATGCAAATAGAAATGAAAAATAAACCTGGGGTATCAATACTTATATCAGATAAAATGGACTTTAAAACAAAGGATATATTAAGAGATAAAGAAGGCCACTACATAATGATAAAGGGAGCAATTCAATAGGAAGATATAACCATTATAAATATCTACACACCTACTGGAGGAGCACCAAAATATATAAAGCAGATTTTGATGAATATAAAGGGCGAGATCAACAGCAATACTATAAAAGTAGGGGATTTCAATATTCCACTAACTGCACTGGATAAATCCTCAAGAAAGAAAATTAACAAAGAAACAGCAGACATAGAAGACACACTAGATCAACTGGATTTAATAGATATATTCAAAACCTTTCATCCTAAAGCAGCAGAATATACATTCTTTTCAAGTGCTCAAGGTACATCCTCTAGGATAGATCACAAGTTAGATCACAAAAGTGGTCTAAACAAATTTAAAAAGATTAAAATCATATTGAGCACTTTCTCTGATCACAATGGCATGAAACTAGAATTCAACCACAACAGAAAAACTCAAAAATTCTCAAACACATGGAAACTATTGTAAATAGCAGTTTGTTAAAAAAACAAATGGATTAACAATGAGATTAAAGAAGAATTAAAAAAATTTCTAGAAATGAATGATAATGAGCATAAAACAACTCAAAATTTATGGGACACAGCAAAAGTAGTACTGAGAAGAAAGTTCATAGCACTAAAAGCAAACTTTAAAAACTAGAAAAAGCTCAAATAAACAACTTAACACTGCATCTAAAAGAACTAGAAAAAGAACAGCAAATAAAGCCCACAGGTAGTAGAAAAAAGGAAATAATAAATATCAGACTAGAAATAAATGACATAGAGTCTATAGAAACAATACAGAAGATTAATGAAACCAGAAGCCTGTTCTTTGAAAAGGTAAACAAGATCGATGAACCTTTAACTAGACTCACCAAAAAAAAAAAAAAAAAAAGAGAGAGAACTCAAATAAATAAAATTAGAAATGAGAGTAAAGAAATAACAATTGACACAACAGAAATATAAAATATTGTAAGAAAATACTATAAAGAACTGTACTCCAAAAAACTAGACAACCTAGATAAAATAGACAAATTCTTTGAAACATACAATCTTCCAAAAATCAATCTGGAAGAATCAGAAAACTGTAACAGACTGATTACAACAAATGACATTGAAACAGTTATCAAAAAACTACCAACAAAGAGAAGTCCTGGGCCTGATGGCTTCACAAGTGAATTCTACCAAACATTCAAAGAAGAACTAAGTCCTATCCTTCACAAGCTATTTCAAAAAATTTAAGAGGAAGAAAGACTTCCAAGTTCCTTTTATGAGACAAGCATAATTCTGATTTCAAAACCAGGCAAAGACAACACAAATAAAGAAAATTATAGGCCAATAATCTTAACAAAATACTAGCAAACCAGATCCAGCAATACATAAAAAAAACCATACACCATGATTAAGTGGAATTTATTCTGGGGAAGCAAGGCTGGTACAATATTTGCAAATCAATCTATGTTATTCATCACATAAACAAAAGGAAGAAGAAAAACCACATAATAATTTCAATAGATGTAGAAAAAGTATTTGATAAAATCCAGCACCTATTCATGATCAAAACTCTCAGCAAATTTGGAATACAAAGAACATACCTCAATATGATAAAGGCCATCTATGACAATCCAACAGCCAACATCATACTCAATGGGCAAAAATGAAAGCATTCCCCTTAAGATTAGTAACAAGGCAGGGGTGCTCCCTTTCAGTACTCTTATTCAACATAGTTCTGGAAGTTCTAGCTAGAGCAATCAGACAAAAAGAAGAAATTAAAGGCATCCAAATTAGAAAAGAAGTAAAACTATCATTATTTGCAGATGATATGATATTGTATATAGAAAATCCTAAAGTCACAGTAAAAAATGTACTGGACCTGATAAATAAATTCAGCAAGGTGCAAGATAAAAAATTAATACTCAGAAATTGAAGGCATTTTTATACACCAACAATGAACAGTCAGATAAAAAAATTAAGGAAACATTACCCTTCACTATTGCAACAAAAAATATTAATATTAAGTACCTAGGAGTAAATTTAACCAAGGAGATTAAAGACTTTTACTCAGAAAATTATGAAACATTGTTAAAAGAAATCAAGGAAGATACAATCAAGTGGAAGCATATACTGTGCTCATGGTTAGGAAGAATAAACATCATTAAAATGTCTATATTACCCAAAGCAATTTATGAATTCAGTGCAATACCAATTAAAATACCAATGACATACTTCAAAGATAAAAAAACACATAGTCCAAAAATTTATATGGACCCATAAAAGAACACAAATAGCCTCAGCAATCTTGAAAAGGAGGAATAAAGCAAGACGTATCACATTTCCTGATATCAAGTTATACTACAAGGCCATTGTACTCAAAACAGTCTGGTACTGTCTTAAGAACAGGCATAAATGGAACAAAACAGAGAACCCAGGAATAAACCCATAGCTCTATGAACAACTGATATTTGACAAAGGAGGTAAGAGCATATAATGGAGTAAAGACAGCCTCTTTAATAAATGGTGTTGGTAAAATTGAACAGCTATCTGCAAAAAAATGTAACTAGATCACCAACTTACACATTTCACAAAAATAAACTCAAATGGATAAAAGACTTAAATGTAAGCCTTGAAACCATAAGCATCTTAGAAGAAAACATAGGCAGTAAGCTCTCTGAAATCTCTCACAGCAATATGTATATTTACCAATTTTTCTCCACGGGCATGTGAAATAAAAGACAGGATAAACAAATGGAACTATATCAAACTAAAAAGCTTTGGACGGCTAAAGACAATAAGAACAGAGGAAAAAGACAAACTACACAGTGGGTGAACATATTCGACAATATGTTTGATAAGGGTTAATAGCCAAAATTTATAAAGGACCTGTTAAACTCAACACCAGGAAGATAAACCATCCAATCAAAAAATGGAAAAAAGAAATAAAAAAAACACTTCTCCAAAGCAGACATACAGATAGCCAATAGGTATATGAAAAAATGCTCAATATTACTAATCATTAGAGAAATTGCAAATTAAAACCACAGTGAGATATCACCTCACACCAGTCAGAATGTTGCTAATCAACAAAACAACACAGATTAAGTGCTGGTGAGGATGTGGAGAAAAGGGAACCCTCCTACACTGCTGGTGGGAATGCAGACTAGTGCAGCCACTATGAAAAACAGTATGAAGATTCCTCAAAAAATTAAAAATTGAACTGCCTTTTGATCCAGCTATTCCACTTTTAGGAATATATCATAAGAACACCATAGAACTGTTACAAAAGGAGAAATGCACCCCCTTGTTTATGGCAGCATTGTTCACAATAGCAAAGATCTGGAAACAGCCCAAGTGTCCATCAGTGGATGAGTGGATTAAAAAGCTTTGGTACATATATACTATGGAGTACTACTCACCCATAAGAAATGATGACATTGGATAATTTACAATAACATGGTTGGACCTTGATTACATTATACTGAGTGAAATAAGTAAATCAGAAAAAACAGAACGATATGAATTCATATGTAGATAGGACATAAAAATGAGAGTCAGAGACATGAACAAGAATGTGATGGTAAGGCAGGGGAAAGGAGGGGAGGATAGGGAGGAAGCATGGGGCACAAAGAAAACCAGATAGAAGGTGATGGAAGACAATTTGACTTTGGGTGAGGGGTATGCAACATAATCATATGTCAAAATAATCTGGAGATATTTTCTCTGAACATATGTACCCTGTTTTATCAATGTCACCCCATTAAAATGAATAAAAATTAATTAATTAATTAAAAATAGATTTGATAACCTTAGTCCTAAAATAAATCTTCTTGAATGAACAAACCAATTTTGAAATTACCTCCTTTTTTCCTGGTTTATTGCTTCTGTGTCCACCTTTCTCTCCAACCACATCTTTCTATTTTTGGTTTCTGGAAAAGGATATATTATATTTTCTTTCTGTAGTGTTTTTGAAAAATAAAATGTTTGTCTCTCTTTGAATTGATAACGAAGGTTATAGGCAGCATATTTTCTTTCTATATATTTACATCATTAGTTCATAAAGCTTTATATAGTCACAATGTTTTTCTGCTTTCATGACCACTTCCAGAACCTCATCCTCTTCATGTATTACAACTCATAATAACTCATTGTGATTCTCTTATGAAGCAGATGAGTGTATTTGACTCTAAGTATACCAGAATCGTGTGTGGGATAGCCTTGACTCTAGAAAGAGCAAAATAGCTCATTTGGGGAAATAATTTGACCTCTCAGACTTCAATTTTTAATTGTTATTATCACCACCTGTTCTGGCATCCATAGCTAGGCTTTAATGTTAAAATTTTATTACAAACTCACTTGGCATTCAGAGCTAAGCCTCAATGTTACAAATGATAAGAGTCTTATTGCTAAATCATATCATTCTCCTTTTGGACATAAAGATTATCATATAATGTTTATATCAAATAAGGTCACTCTGAGACCAAATAAAGTTAGAGAAAAATGAAGTTACTGTGAAACCCATAAAATGCCAAACATCTTTTTCTCTCACGAAATAGTGACTACTAGTACTTTCTCAGAATCACAGCTTCTTATTCTACTTGTTGACTATGATAAGATTTAATGATATAGTTGTAAAATTGGCCCCACTTTCTGTTACCAGAGCAATCCCTCACATGCATAGACTCTCTTGAAAATTATTCAGTCAAATCACAAATCCTATAGCAAGTTCTTTGTAAGACTCTTGCTGAGATGACACATGGTTTCAAATAGAAGCTAGAGTAGTAAACTCAATGTGTTCAACCATATGTGTTGGTGGTCTTTGAAGGGAGGCATTGACAATGAAGCCACTGAATTATACCCAGCTGAGCAGACATCACTGCCAACTTCACAAAGAAGTCATTGCGCAAACAACGAGGTCAATTTTAAAGTAATCCTTCTGCCAACAAAATTACACCATGTAATCCATCCCACATACCTACAACCTTTCCAAAATAAAGACATAAACATTTTTCCTCCATGTCAATTTATTTTCAAGATTCTACCTGCCTACAGTATCAGTGTTACTAATATCTTTATCCATATCTATGTGACAAAAATTTTTAAAGATAAATCACAGAATGTTTAAAAGGATTTAATTTTCACTCACTGAATTGAAGAATGACATGTATATAAAGAATATGCACAACTTGAATGTACAACTTGTTATATTTTTACAAAATGGATATATTATTGTAATGACTAGCCACATGAAAATATAGAATATTATTCACACTTTAGAAGTCTTCTTCAGGTGCTCACGTGGTGCAACTATTCAATGTGTGTGTGTGTGTGTGTGTGTGTGTGTGTGTGTCTTTGTGTATATATATATAATATTTTCTATAATTATATCTGTAATAAATTTTGTCTTTTGAAGATATCAACATTTTAAAATCAAAATCAAGTCATTTGTTTTCTTTTGTCTTTGTCTTCTTTTATTCAGTATAATATCAATGAATTCTATTCATGTTCAGGCATGTAGCAGTTTTTTTCATTTAATTGCTATAGAATTTTATTGCATGAAAGTAGTACAGTGTATTTACCTATTCAATGTTTGATGAACATTGGGTTTTTTATAGCTAGTGGAAACTACTAATGTTTACATATTCATATTTGTATACATGTGTCCTAATGCTTAAAAGTACACTTACGTTGAATATATATCTGTGGATGAAATTACTGAATGTTAGGTTGTGATACAATTAGTTTTAGTAGAAACTACCATCTTTTTTTTTTTTTTTTGTATTTTTATGAAGCTGGAAATAGGGAGAGACAGTCAGACTCCCGCATGCACCCGACCGGGATCCACCAGCACGCCCACCAGGGGGCGACGCTCTGCCCACCAGGGGGCGGTGCTCTGCCCCTCTGGGGCCTCGCTCCGCTGTGACCAGAGCCACTCCAGCACCTGGGGCAGAGGCCAAGGAGCCATCCCCAGTGCCCAGGCCATCTTTGCTCCAATGGAGCCTTGGCTGCGGGAGGGGAAGAGAGACATAGAGAGGAAGGAGAGGGGGAGGGGTGGAGAAGCAGATGGGCACCTCTCCTGTGTGCCCCGGCTGGGAATCGAACCTGGGACTTCCGCACGCCAGGTTGTCGCTCTACCACTGAGCCAACTGGCCAGGGCCAAAACTACCATCTTAACAGGAGTATTATGATTGCTTTGTATTTAAACTAATACTTGTCTTTCCAAGTGTATTGATTTGTTTTCGTTGTCTATATCTTTAACTTGAGCTATTGTAGAGTAGCAACAATAAAATCTTGTGGGGATTTTTTTGCTTTTTTTGATGACTAAAAATTGAATATGTGATGTTTATGCTAATTGGCATTTTGGTACTCCTTCCTGTGAATTATCTTTACAAGTATTTTTCCATTTTTTATAAATTTTTATCTTATTTGTAAGAATCTTTCATATAATCTGGATATTAATTTTTATTGCACACATGCACCTATATGCACATAGTACATGTACATATAACTATGTAATATTTTTCTAGTATCTTCTCCCATTTTGAGGCTTTAAGGAAATATATATTCTTCAGTTCTTGTTTATAACATTTTATTTAAAATGATTAGTTAAATTTATTAGTTGTATAATTCAGAACTCTTAAATATTCCTTTATCTGTCATTACCTTTTTTGATAAATTACTAAGAAAGGCATATTAAAATATTCAACTTTGATTATAAACACAACCATTCCTCTTTTTTATTCTGTGAGTCTTTGCTTTACATACATTAAAACTAATGTATAAAATACATACAAGTTGAGAAATTTTATTTTATTTTTATTGAAAGCATTACAGTTACTTCTGATTAAAATTTTTATTTATATTTTATTTTAAAAGAATTTTTACTGTTTATTAAATTCTATCTAGGAAAACAGTCATTTCATTTTACAATTTTATAGCTTATACATATAATTCCATTATTTGAGCTAAAAGTTGTTTTAGTGTTTTTTTTTTAAAAAACATATTTTTTCTTTATTTTTTGATGGCTTTGAATAATTTTGTTCTTCCTTATTTCAGTGTTCAACATCAGCATGACCATAATGTTCTTAAAAATTTTTTAATTTTTAAAAATCTTTGGGGTTTATAACAATTCTTGAATGTGTACATAAGTACTAAATTTGTGGACCTTGGTATAGAGAACATTTTATAAATTTAACCCCAAAGCAAAGGAAAAAAAGGCAAAAATAAATAAATAGGACTAGATCAAACTAAAAAGCTAGATCAATAAAAAAACCTGACAACAAAACCAAAAGGCAGCCAACTAAATTAGAAATGATATTTGCAAACAACAGCTTAGATAAGAGGTTAATATCTAAAATATATAAAGAACTCACAAAGCTCAACAACAAACAATCAAACAATCCAATTAAATTATGGGGAGAGGACCTGAACAGACACTTCTCCCAAGAAGATATATAAATACTTAACAAATATATGAAAAGCCGCTCAAATTTGTTAGCTATTAGAGAAATGCAGATCAAAACTACAATGAGATACCATATGACACCTGTAGGATTGGCTACAAGAAGACAGGTAATAACAAGTGGTGAAGAGGAACCTTCTCCACCACTTCTGATGAGAGAGGAGCCCTCATTCACTCTTGTTGGGAAATGTAAGCTAGTACAATCATTGTGGAAGAAAGTATGGTGGTTCTCAAAAAAATTAAGAATAGTACTAATATATGATGCAGCAATTCCTTTAATGAATATTTACTCAATAATCTTGAAAACATTGGTGTGCAAAGACATATGCACTCCCATGTTCATTGAAACATTATTCACAGTGGCCAAGACTTGGAAACAACTAAAATATCTTTCAGTACAGGATTGGATAAAGAAGATGTGGTATATATACATAATTGAATACTACTCAGCCATAAAAAATGATAACATATTGTTATTTGCAACAACATGAATGGATTTTGAGAACATTTTAGTGAATAAAATACATAAATTAGAAAAAGCTAAGAATTATATGATTCTACACATATGTGGAATATGAAAATGAGATCCAAGGATTGTAGAAGAGGAAAGTAAAGAGGGACAAATATACAGTGACAGAAAATAATTTGACTTCGGATGATGAGCACACAACACAATTAACAGTTCAAATGCTATAGAAATGTCTACCTGAAACCTATTGTTTCATGTCACCCCATTAAATTTAATTTTCTAAATATAATTTAAAAAGATTGTAACTTGATATCATATGAAGGTTTGGAACATTCTTAGGTAGTATATCTTCAAATATTACTTTTGCATCATTCCTTTTAAGTTTGATACTGATATTCAAGCTGGATATATTTTTACTATGAGTTATATTTTATGTTTTTTTTTCTTGTATTCATTATTTTTTTTTTGTATAGTGTTCATTTTGAATCATTTTACACTGATTTATGTTTTAGAATATTAAGTCTCTTTTCTGATATGTACAACTGCCTTTAATATAGCTAATAAATGTATATTTCAGTTGTATTTTTTAATTCTAGAATTTCTTTTCAATATAGGTCTCTGTTATATTACAGTATAAACTGTTAATAAATTGCTTTATTTTTTTTTACTTTAATGTACACATTAATCATGGTTATATTAAAATCCTTGCTTTAATGCTAATATCTCAATCATTGTGCATTTATTTATTGTGGGTTTTTTTAATTTGTTTGTTTTTACTTGGATTTTTTTCTTATTGTTGTGACACTTCTGGCATTTTATATTAAATGGGAGATATTATGACTAAAAATTATGGAGTCTCTGGATAGTAATATATTTCTTCTGATAAGATTATTTTTTTCTGGCAGACTAACATGTGGGTAGATTAGTTTGATCTAATAAGAAACAGAAATACTTTGAGAGTATTCCTGCTTTTTATGATGCTAGGGTATCTCCACTTTGCCCTTTTTTCTAGGACCTAAGCTTTTTGTGTTCTCAACTGAAAGCCAGTAGTTGTTACCAGTTTTATTTTATCTTGACTGACTCTCAGCTCCAATTGTTGACTTCACAACAATGACAGATAGCTATATTTGATTTTTGGTCCCTTAAAGCTTACTTTCTCCTCAGCTTTTCATACTCTTTTATGAGTAGAATATTGACTCATTTGTCTTCAATTTATTTTTCTGTAAAACCTTGACTCTTAAAATATTTTGTAACCCTGTACTTAATGTTTATCAGTAAATGTACTGAATAACTAGCAGCAGTGTATGGAAGGTCTGCATCATTAAACTTACTTTTGATTGAGATCTTGGATTCTCAAGTGTGGAAGCCTGGTTTTGTTTAGTACACTAAAAACGTCAATATAGCACCTTTTACAGATTTTATTTTATTATCAGTAGAAGTGATATTTGATATTAGCCATCCAGCTGTATAAATATGACCACCTCACACATTTTTACTTAGTCATAGTCTATAAATAAGAGTTCCATGAGGACACAGAATCTTTTCACTTTAAAATCTTCTGAATGTTGGATTTGACCCATGCATTTGCCACCTGACAATTATAACATAGTTAATATAACTTTAGGTATTATTACTTTAAGAACAAAACTGAAGACCAGAATAGTGAAAGCAAACAAAACAGATTTGGAATTGTAGATTTCTCTACTTTGATACAGTGATAATTCTAGCATTTTCAGAAGTCACCAGCAAACATCCTTGGTTGGAAAAAAATTACCTCCTCTTTTAGGCCAATAACTATTGATGTAGTTACACAGTAGTTCAGACCACTTATAACATACTCTCTGAACTTTGGGTTCTATTATTAGAGAAGATATGGAAGAGACACTTAATTAGGCAAACAACTCAGTTATGCAAAGTACTTCACAATCTTTACTTGCTGCATTTTCCCAGCTTCAAATTCTAGTCTATGCCATGTTTTTTATGTTCCAGATTAAGGTTTCTCAACCCTCTCTCCATTGACATTTAGTACTGATGGTTTTGTTGTGGGGTAGTTCCGATTATTGTAAGAGGTTTTGTAGCATTCTCAGTCTCTATCAAATGCTAGTAGTATTTCCTGTTGTTCATTTGAGAAGCAAATACATCTTCAATTATGTACATGGCTAGAGTAAAATGGAATAAAAGAGATGTCTTGAAAAATTGAATTTTTTAACAGAATTAAACATCTATTCAGAAGATGAATGTATATGTTCATAAGTAAATTAATAACATAAAAAGATATCTCAGTGCTTACTTTTTCTTAATAATAAACTTTCCAATTCCATAGAAACAGTAAAATGATTAATCTTATTGTTAGCTCATTCTGCTACGTCTGTAAAAGTGATGAGTCATCCACTAATTTAAAGGAATACATAAAGATAATTTGATATATCACTAATCTCACTTTAAATATATATTTTGTTAAATATAATTTACTTTGAGAATCAAAGACAAGTTTAGCAGTCTTTACCTATATATCCTACAGTCTCTAGGGATACATTTTCCATTTTACATACTTAGAAAATTACAAAAAAAGACACTGCCAACATTGATTTTTCATGGCAACATACAATGATCTTCTGCCAGGCACAGTCCTTCCCAATGTTTCCATTACTACCCACTAGAGAGTTAAAGAAAACATAGAGAAAAAATCTGTCAGTCATTTATTCTGACTCTTGAAATAAAAGTTTAGTAACTACTTTTGGAATATATAGGTTAATTACCTAGACTCAAATATTCTATGTTAGATAAAATTGAAGCAAAGACAGTCTGAGAAGTACTATTCATTCACCTTATGCAAACCCTAAGGAATTAAAAATTTTAGTAATATAAAATGAGTTCTGCATTATTAGTGTCCAAGTTATTATTAAGAAAAACAAGAACTGCAAACCTTTATGTACTATTCTGGTTACTTTTACTTTTATCATGAAAAACCAAAGTTGTTGCTCAGTATCTTTATTTGAGTTTCATTAGTCCATTTTTAAAACTGATTTACCTTCTCTTGTCCTTTTAATTCTTTCTACTCATCTGCCAGAGATTTTTGTTTCTGATATTAATTATACTGTTACTTAAATTAACCTCATAGTATTAATTAATATCTCCAACTTAACATATTTTATAAGCTAGTAAATTGCATGAAAATTTTTTGTTAAATATAATTTACTTGTCAATGTTTGCAGCTACTTACACTTCAAAATCCATGGGTATGAATCTATTGAAAATCCATTTTCCAAGGAACACACAAGAATAACTCTTGGCCATGAAAACAATCAATATAACTTTAGATGGTAATCACAATAGTCTTTTGGCCAAATGAGCCTCATCCAGGAACCTTGAGCACAGAACAAAGAATCTTGAGCTACATATATTACACATTTATTTAGTTTTATGCATTTTTTTATACTTTTGTATTTATTTTAGGGCTTTGTTTAATGCCTGTTTCTCCAAGGGCTTAGTCTGCTGTGGATGCAAAATCTTCCCAAGGGGCAAAAACTTCCCAAGACATTGGAGTTATGTTATTAAAAATTGATGTCAATTTCATAGCAGTATCAGTTATGTTGTTTTTTTTTATCGTTTTTGAATTACAACTAATTAGAAATCCATAACTAAGAAAACAGTGCAAAACACACCAAGATATTTTAATTGATCTGTCCATCAGAACACCTGAAGTTGAAAAAATTAGACCTTGGGAAAGGGTACAAAGCCAAAAGATTGGTGTCAGAAGTGGGGGTGAACCAGTGGATTCTGTCCAGTAGAGGACATAAGGGTGAAGGTGATGAATGATGATCTACCTGGCCACTGGTGCTGCAGCTGGAGGTACCCATTGTTCTCTCTGAAAGAAATCATTGTGACTTCAGGTAGGGAAAGAAAGGGTAAGAAAGCAGCAAAGAGAACCAAAGAAATGTTATTTCCTGTTATGGGACTCCCTACAGACTTCTGGGATACCCCACTCAAGGAAAGCCACAAGTGCTAAACACAAACGTATCCCCAGACTCTTAATTTTTTTTTCTCTACCAACTTATTTTTATGTATAATTTACCCCTAACCTTAACAGGGTTAGCTTTGATAAAGAAAATCTTGTGTTATACTGCCATCTTCTGGAAATCAAAGAGAAGGTTTCCGTTACCAAAAAAAACAAAGTCATACCTAACTAAGAAAAACGTTAGAGACCTCAAATGCAGTGATAGAAGAACTTTTTATCAAACAATATAAAAAATGATCATAATACAGTATTAAAAAAGTAAATGATGATTTTTTTAACCAAATCCAAAGATATAAGACATTTTTAATACAACTAAAAATGAATTCAAAATAGATGTTATGAAAAAATTCAGTAAGTTAAAATAAAACTCAGAAAGGCAATACAAGATTTCAGTAATAGAATTAATTATTAGAATGAGTACTTTATAAATGGGGTTAAATTCTAAACATACAAACAAACAAAAACAAAAAAGAAACCAGAAATTCTAAAACAGAAAAACTAAATAAATGGTATAAAGAAGGCATCAAAAAACATTAAAAATAGAGCAGATCAGATGGAAAAAAAAAGAATAAGTAAGATCAAGGATAAGAATATAGAAATGGAAGTTGAGAGAGAATTAAATTTTTTTTAAAAAAGTAAATAAATTGTACATTAATTTAAAGACTTCTTTAGAAGACCAAAAATAAGATTATTGGGTATATCAGAATGACAAGAGAGACAGAAGAAGACAGTATATTAAAATAAAAGGACAAGAATTCCCCACACCTAGAGAAATACAGAAATATAGATTCTGCAGACAGAAAATCATTAAGAAAATATTGGAATTGGCCACATGCTTTATATATATATATATATATATATATATATATATATATATATACACACACACACACACACACACACACACACACACACATACACACATTGATACAGCTACTATGGAACACAGTATGTAGTTAACACAATAAATAGTTTATGTGCTATGGAGATGTACACCTGAAACTTATGTGTTCCTAGGAATCAGTGTCACCTCATTATATTTCATTTCTAAATGTTATGCCTTATGACCAAACAATTCCACTTCTGGAAATTTACCTAAAGAAACCCAAAACACTAATACTAAAGAATATATATGCACCTTATTTTCATATCAATATTATTTACAAAACCCAAGATTTGAAAGCAGCCCATGTGTCCATCCATAGATGAATGGTTAAAAATGCTGTGGTATATTTGCACAATGGAATACTATTCAACCATAAAAAGGAGACAATCTTACCTTTTGCAATAGGATAAATGGACCTGGAAAGTGTTATGCCAAGTGAAATAATCCAGTCAGAGAAAGACAAATACCATATGAATTCACTTTTATGTGGAATCTAATAAACAAAATAAAGTAACAAGTAAAATAGAGACAAACTCATAGACAGAGAACAGCATGACAAGTGTCAGGATGGTGAGGCTGGGTGAAGAGGTAAAGGGATTAAGCAAAATATAACAAAAAAGGTAAAATACTCAAGAACACAGACAATAGTTTGGTGATTGCTAGGAGTAGGGAAAAAAGGTTGGGGAAATTATAGGTGGGATAAATGGTAATGGATGAAGACTTTCTTGTTGGCGGTGAACACACAACACAATGTACAGAGATGTATTGTAGAATTGGGCACATAAAACCTGCATAATTTTGTTAAACCGTGCTATCCCAATAAATTTAATCTAAATAAAAGAGACCACTAAACAATTAAATTCCAATAAATTACTTAACCCAGAAGAAATAGATAAATTTCTAGAAATGCACAAATGACCAAGTCTGAATCATTGAAAAAATAAAAACCTGAATGGACCAATAAAAAATAAAGAGATTAAATTAGTAATTTATAAAAATAAATAAGAAAAATGGCAGCATAGTACTCCTAATCTTTCCCCTATAAAATTTCAACAAAATTAATGACTATAACACAGAGAAGAAACCCCAGCTGGGCTCAGAGCCATACCAGAAAGATCCACCCACCAAAAAGACTGAGGTGAGATATGTTGAAAAGGAGACAGAAAATAAAATGTTTTTGTAGTGTGCTCCAGAAAGAAGCCAGAGGACCAAATTTTTTTTTCCTCACTGATCCAAGAAAAGGAGACACATTTAGTGTGGGTTTTGTTTTGGAATCAGGAGAAGTGGAGAGACTGAGGGTCAGAGGGGAAGAAGCTGAATTCAGGGGGGCACAACCAAGAGCAGGAACACAGTCTGGGGTCCCTGTGGACTGCCCACATTCCTGGGCTCTACTTGTGACAAACAATGCTGGGCACACACACAGCCTGTAGCTGTCCTTCCATCTTTGTGCATTTAGCCCATGGATTTCAGGCAGCAAAGAACTGGAGTGCATTGGATCTGTATGCACTTAGCCCATGGAGCTCAGCATGCACAGTGCTCAGGTGCAATCAGCTCACAGTCCACAGTCCCCACTCTGTGCAGTATCAAAGAGAGGACCAAAGTGCAGCCCCCTCCCCCAGCCTCCCAGATCCCACCTTGTTCCCCTTGAAGTAGGAAGAGTGGCCGTGGTAAATCCCCCACAGCTGACTCTCTGGGCTATTCTCTCCTCTGAGAGGCAGAGGTGCCTTGGGTTTGATCCCCTGGTATGTTGAGACATAATGAGGAGTGCTGGGAGACCTGAGATTTCCAGAGCTAGAGCCATAAAACTGCTAAGCCATAAAGCCATAAAGTAGTAAAGCTGAAACTGTAAAGCTCTAACAACAAGCTACAACAACCAACATAACAGCAGACCTGCCTACATCATTACAATAGCAACACCTCATCAGAGTTCTGCCAAAGAATCTCACAGAGCCAAAACTTGAAGTACAAGATTTACTGAAAAAAGAAAATAGTAAGCTCTCAAACCTGAAAAAAAATTTTTTTTAATTTTTCTTCTTTTTCTTTTTCCCACTTGAATTCCATTATCTTAGTTTTTATATTTTTATTCTTACTTTCTGTGAGGGTTTTATTTTTGATACATTTTCTTACTCTTTCTATTATTTTCTTTTATTTTCTCATATGAACTTCAATTTTCTTCAAATCAATATATATTTACTATTATTTTATGGTGTTTTGTTTGGTTTTTATTTCATTTTTCCTCTTTTTTTCATTGTCTTCTCAGTTCATGCTCTTTGTTCCCTGTAGTTTTTTTCTAGTTATCATTTTTTTTATAATTTTCATTTTTTCACTGTATTTATTCAATTTTTAATTTTTAGTAATCTCTTACTAGAACTATTAGCAACACCATTCTCAAAGGCTTTCAAGATAAAATAAATAAAATATCTAGGACACACAAGACAGAATTCAGATAGATGATGAAAAATCTCCAGGATAAAATCTCAAATACATGGAATCCTTGGAGTTAAGCAACAGAGAATTTAAAACTGAAGTTATCAAAACACTTAGGAAACTGTAAGAAAACAATGACAGTCAATTTAATGTATTCAAAAAACAAATTAATGAATAAAAAGTGTACTTCAATAAGGAGATTGAAACCATAAAAAAGAACCAAACAGAGATGAAGAACTTAATACATGAACTAAAATATGAGGTAGCAAGCTTAGCTAATAAAACAGGCCAGATAATGGAGAAGAACCAGTGACATTGAAGACAGGAAACCAGAGACACAACAGAGAGAAGAGAGAGACTCACAAATTAAAAAAAAAATTAGAGCCAAGAATTATCTGACTCCATCAGAAAGAGCAATATAAGAATGAGTATATCAGAAGAAGAAGAGAAGGAAAAGGGAATGGAGCACTTATATATAAAAAAATAATTGACAAGAACTTCCCAAGCCTGTGGAAAGAATTAGAGCCTCAAATCCAAAAAGTAAACAGAACACCAAGTTTCCTCAACCTAAACAGACCAAGGCACATCATAATAAAACTGTCACAAATTAATGACAAAGAAAAAATCCTCAAGGCAGCTAGGAAAAAGAAGAATATAACCTATAAAGGAAGGTCCATTAGATTATTATCAGATTTCTCAGCAGATACTCTACAAGCCAGAAGAGAGTGGACCCAAACATTTAAAATACTGGAAGAGAGAAATTACTAGCCAACAATGCAATATCCATCAAAGCTATCCTTCAAATATGACAGAAATAAAAATGTTTAGAGATATAGAAAAACTGAAGAAATTTATCACCAAAAAGTCCCCACTTTAGAAAATATTAAAGAACTTAATCAACCAGATACAAAGAACAAAACAAAGCAAAACTACAAATAAAAGCTCCTGCAAGATCACAATGAAACCAAGAATAATCTGTGACAATAATAACATAAAAGGGGTGAGGATAAAGATAAGCAGTAGTAAAAGAAGATGAAGTGCATAAACACTACTGAGATAATAGACTCTTGTAAATATGATAATTTTTTTCTTAATAACCTAATGGAAACCACCCAAAAAATGTCAATACTAAAACATACAGCTTAATAAAAGAAGAAACAAGGGAAAAAAGTATGGAATGCCACCAGACCAAAAAAAAAAAAAAATGACAGAAAAACAAGAGGGAAGAACCATACAAGACAGAGCTAACAGAAAGCAATATAAATATCAAATCTATGGAAAACTGATATTTGACAAAGGAGGTAAGACAATACAATGGAGTAAAGACAGCCTCTTCAACAAATGGTGTTGGGAAAACTGGACAGCTACCTGCAAAAAATGAAACTAGACCAACAACTTACACCACTCACAAAAATAAATGCAAAATGGATAAAAGACTTGAATGTAAGCCGTGAAACCATAAGCATCTTAGAAGAAAACATAGGCAGTAAGCTCTCTGACATCTCTCGCAGCAATATATTGCTGATTTGTCTCCACAGGCAAGTGAAATAAAAGACAGAATAAACTAATGGGACTTTATCAAACTAAAAAGCTTCTGCACAGCTAAAGACAATAAGAACAGAATAAAAAGACAAACTACACAATGGGAGAATATATTTGACATAGCGTCTGATAAGGGGTTAATAACCAAAATTTATTAAGAACTTGTAAAACTTAATACCAGGAAGACAAACAATTCAATCCAAAAATGGGCAAAAGAAATTAATAGACACTTCTCAAAAGAGGACACACAGATGGCCAACAGGCATATGAAAAAATGTTCAACATCATTAATGATTAGAGAAATGCAAATTAAAACCACAATGAGATATCACCTCACACCAGTCAGAATGGCACTCATCAATAAAACAACACAGAATAAGTGCTGGCGAGAATGTGGAAAAAAGGGAACCCTCCTGCATTGCTGGTGAGAATGCAGACTGGTGCAGCCACTGTGGAAAACAGTATGGAGATTCCTCAAGAAATTAAAAATCGAACTGCCTTTTGACCCAGCTATCCCACTGTTAGGAATATACCCCAAGAACACCATAGCACTGTTTGAAAAGAAGAAATGCACCCCCTTGTTTATGGCAGCATTGTTCACAATAGCAAAGATTTGGAAACAGCCCAAGTGTCCATCAGAGGACAAGTGGATTAAAAAGCTTTGGTATATATATACTATGGAATACTACTCAGCCATAAGAAATGATGACATAGGATCTTTTACAACAACATGGATGGGACTTGATAACATTATACTGAGTGAAAGAAGTAAATCAGAAAAAACTAAGAACTATATGATTCCACATATAGGTGGGACATAAAATGAGACTCAGAGACATGAACAACAGTGTAGGGGTTACAGGGTGGGGGGAGATGAGGGAGGGGGTTGGGGGAGGGAAGGGGCACAGATCATGGCATTTCAGCATTTGCCATATTCCCCCCTTAATCTATAAACAGACAGCAAATATTTATGTATGGTGTTCCCACTATAAAGACTGCTGTCTTAGGGACAAATGCTGATAAATTATTTCAGCAGTTCCTCCTTCTTCAAAGACTTATATGTCAACATAGAGCTCCATGTTTCATAGGACATACTCAAGCTCACTCCATGCTCCCTGGAGCTTTAGCACAAGGGAATGCCCCCCCCCTTTTTTGGTAGTATTTTTTCTTTTATTTATTTGTTTTTTTGTATTTTTCTGAGGATGAAGATGGGGAGGCAGTCAGACGGACTCCAGCATGCGCCTGACTGGGATCCACCTGGCATGCCTTCCAGGGGGGAATGCTCTGCCCATCTGGAGTGTTGCTCTGTTACAACCGGAGCCATTCTAGTGACTGGGGTGGAGGCTATGGGGCCATCCTTAGTGCCTGGGGTGGCTTTGCTCCAGTGGAGCCTTGGCTGTGGGTGGGAGGAGAGAGACAAAGAGGAAGGAGAGGGGAAGGGGTGGAGAGGTAGATGGGCACTTCTCCTGTATGCTCTGGCCAGGAATCGAACCCGGGAATCCTGCACACCAGGCCAATGACTCCAACGGGTCTACCGTATCATGCTTTTTACTTAAAAAAAATTACATTTCTTTTGAATGCTGATGAACAGGAGACACCAAATCTTTATCGCATGCAAACTACTACCTTCTTTATTAGATCTAGCTAATAACACTGTTTTGCCTTTTTCCAAATAGCTCCAGATATATGGAAAAGATTTATATAGGTGGATGGGGATCCTCAAATTCCTCAGCGAGATCTTCTGAGAATGGCTTTTAAGATACCTAGAGGCAGAAAAAGCCCAATAGAGATCAGGGGAACTACCAGCTTTTAGGATACACCATTAAAGGCTCCAATGTCCCAAAGGGGTCTCATAGGATGCCATCTGGATCCTGCTTCAATAGTGGAAAGGAAGGTCATTGAGCTAAAGCCTGCCAGGCTTACATGCCTCTGCTGTGAGGAAACAGAAACACTGGAAGGTGGGCTTCCCCCTCACTTCTCTAAGGGAAAGTTCAGTCTCTTCCAGCCCTGCTCTAGCCACCTATGACCTAACCTTGCCCAGAAAGCTGGGGTTTGCCACTGAAGGCTGAAGGTGCCCAGGGCCGTCGGTCCATTTACGACACTGTGGACAAGCCTAGGGTAGTTTTTCCAAGAAGCAGGTAAACTGATCTCATTTGCACAAGGGCCACTTAACTATGTTTTGCCTGAATAGTCAGGGTTTTTATTCTTCTCTCAAAGATCTCTGTTGTGGGTGTTGATAGTCCTATTTTCTGCTGCTTTGCTTAATATATAGTGTTTCCTTTATCCCTCCTACCTCAATGCCCCACTCATATTTCAGGCTGGGTCCTACTCCTAATTTAGAGCTCTCTTTCCTCCTTTTGCCAACTTGTATTATGAATTTACCTTTGCCACCCAGCTTAGTGTATCCCAAGGTTCTCTTTACCATGCCACAGTCACAGAGCACCAGGGAAAAGCAACCTGGTCTCATCTCTCCAGGCAGAGGAGAACAGAAGCTCCATATCCACGCATGCTGCAGATAGATGGCTTTTTCCAGTCTACCTGAATCATTACCAGCTAGAAGCAGCAGTCATTGGGACTTGGACATGAGCTGCAAAGTATAGAATGGTGACAACAATTCCAGTGCTATGCAGACTTTTCCTGTGGGGAATTTTCCTGGACTCCTGCTCCCTGTGACAGCTCCTAACAGACTGAACTGTGGTTGGGTTGAATTTTTCAGGGATTTGGCATGATGATGGGGCCAACTTGGACTTGGTGAACATGTTAAGGACACTACTCTTTTATGGTTTCTTGCTGTATTGATCAAGAGTTTGCTTAAAGGCTTTTAATCACTGTAAAAAAAATAGAGGACTGGATGAAGAAGATGGGGCACATATACACCATGGTATACTATTCAGCCAGGAGAAATGATGACATCAGATCACTTACAGTGGAATGGTAGAGTCTTGTAGCATTGTGCGGGGTGAAATAAGCGAATCAGAACAAAACAGGAACTGCAGGATTCCATACATTGGTGAGACATAAAAGCGAGACTAAGAGGCATGGACAGGAGTGTGGTGGTTATGGGGGGTGGGGGGAGGGAAGAAGGGAGAGGGGGAGGGGGAGGGGTACAGAGAGAACTGGATGGAGGGTGGCGGAGGACGATCTCTCTTCGGGTGATGGGTATGCAACAGAACTAAATGACAAGATAACCTGGAAATGTTTTCTTTGAATGTATGTACCCTGATTTACTGATGTCACCCCATTAAAATAAAAATTTATTTATAAAAAAAAAGAAATACTGAAGTGTCAATAATTAACCTAAATATAAATAGATTGAACTAACCAATAAACAGACACAGATTAGTTATTATTAGCAAATTAGTTCAAAAATCAAAACCCAACTTTATGTTGCCTTCATGAGACATGTCAAATCTGCAAGAGCAAAAATATATTCAAAGTGAAAGTTTTAAAAAATGATTTTCAAACACATAATATCCAAAGAAAAGGAAGTGTGGTCATATTTATATCTAACAGTAGTGACTTCAAGAAACCCAAGGTAACCAGAGAAAAAGATGGACATTTTGTAATGATAACAGGGACATTATATCAAGAAGACATAACTCTTTTATATAGATGAATCAAATGAGGGAACACCAGAATACATAAGACATCTACTCAATAATCTAAAAAGTGAAACAGACAAAAATACAATCATACTCAGAGATTTTAATACAACATTGATGGTTCTAGATGGTTCACAAAACAGAAAATCAATAAAGAAATATCAGGCTTAAATGAAACACTAGAATAATTGGACATAATAGACATTTACAAGACGAGGACATTTCATCCTAGAACCTCAGAGTATACATTTTACTCAGGTGTGCATGGAACATTTTTGAGAATAGACCATATGTCAAAAAACTAAACAAACATCAACAAATCAGGAATATTGGTATTATACTAAGCATAATTTCTGATCATAAAGATTTGAAAGTAGAATTCAACTGTAAAAAGAAAGTTAAAAAAACTAACAAAAATGTGGAAATTAAGCAGCATACTTCTAAAAAGTGACTGAGTCAACAAAGAAATAAAAGCAGAAATCAAAAGATATATACAAACAAATAAAAATGACAAGACATATCAAAATTTCTGGGTTGCAGAAAAAGCCATAGTAAGAAGAAAGTTAATATCATTACAGGCTTATATCAAGAAACAAGAGAGAACCTAAGTATAAAACTTAACATCACACCTTAACAAACTAGAAAAAGAAAAGGAACAAAGGCAACTGAAAACCAGCCGAAGAAAAGAAACAGTAAAAATTACAGCAGAAATAAGTGAAACGGGAAAGAGAAAAGCTATTTAAAAATACCACAAAGAGCTGATTCTTTGAAAAGATGAATAAAATTGACAAACCCTTGGCAAAACTCACTAAGGAAAAAAGAGAAAGAACTCATATAAACAAAATTCAAAATGAAAGAGGACAAATTACCACAGATATCATAAATATACAGTGTAAAGTCATGGTGCACTTTTGACTGGTCACAGGAAAGCAACAAAAGACTATAGAAATGTGAAATCTGCGCCAAATAAAAGGAAAACCCTCCCAGTTTCTGTAGGATAATGTGGCAGCATGTGCACATGCACAGATGATGACATAACATCGTGTATACAGCAGAGAAGCCCACGGCCATGCCAGTCGAGATGTGGATGGTACAGAGAAAAATTCAGTGTGTTCTGTGGCTCGCTAAATTTGAATCTGTGACCAAAGTGCAACATAAATATCAGCACATATATAATGAAGCACCACCACATAGGAATAACATTACTCGGTGGGATAAGCAGGTGAAGGAAACCAGCAGTTTGGTGGAGAAACCCCGTTCTGGTAGGCCATCAGTCACTGATGTGTCTGTAGAGGCTATACAGGATAGCTACCTAAGGAGCCCTAAAAAATCTGTGCGTAAGCCCACATGGAATTGCACTGAATAGGTATGAAAGTGGGATAGTTTTCCTTTTATTTGGTGCAGATTTCACATTTCTATTGTCCTTTGTTACTTTCCTGTGACCGGTCAAAAGTGCACCATGACTTTACGGACACACTGTACAAAGACTCATTGTAGATTACTTTGAAAAACCATATGCCACCAAATTTAACAATCTAGAAGAAATGGATAAATTTCTAGAACTATACAATCTGTCTGGACTGAGTCACAAAGAATAGCAAAGCCTAAATAGACCCATAACTGGGAGGAAATTAAAGCAACTATCAAAAACCTCCCCAAAAATAAAGTCCAGGACCAGATGGCTGCACTAGTAAATTCTACCAAACATTCATAGAAGATTTAGTTCCTATCCTTCTAGAGTCTTTCAAAAAATTGAAAAAGCAAATTTTTAAATATATTTTGAGTACAATATAACTCTCATACCAAAACCTGGCAAGGACAATTTAAAAAAAAAACCCCAAAACTACAGACTAATATTTCTAATGAATACAGATGCAAAAATCCTAAACAAAATACTGTAAATTGAATACAATAACACATTAAAAAAATAATACATTATGACCAAGTGTGATTTATTCTAGGAGCACAGGGTGGTTCAACATATGTAAATTGATTAACATAATATGCCACACCAACAAAAAAAAAGAACAAAACAAAACCCACATGATTCTATCAATAGATGCAGAGAAGGCATTCAATAAAATACAACATCCCTTTATGTTTAAAACACTCAAAATGTGTATAGAAGGAAAATACCTGAACATAATAAAGGTGATATATGACAAACCATCAACTCACATCATACTGAAAGGAGAAAACCTGAAAGCTTTTCTTCTAAAATTAGGAACAAGACAAGGTTGCCCATACTCTCTACTCTTATTTAACATAGTGCTGGAAGTTTTAGCTGGAGTGATTAGACAAGAGAAAGAAATAATAGGCATTCATGTAAAAAAAAGAAGAAGTAAAGGTTTCACTTTCTTCAGATGACATAATCCTGTATATAGAAAATTCCAAAGACTCCACAGAAAGACTGATAGAAACAGCAAAACAATACAGTAAAGTTGCAGAATACAAAATTAATATACAGAAGTCTATTGCTTTTATATATGCCAATAATAAAACTTCAGAAAATAAATTAAAAAATAATCCCTTCAATAGTTGGAACAAATAAAAAAATAAAATAACTAAGAATAAACATAAAAAAGAATGTAAAAAATCTATATAGTGAAAACTACAAAACATTATTAATGGACGTAAAAAAAGACACAATCAAATGGAAAAACATTCCTTGTTTTTGGATAGGAAGAATAAATATAGTTAAAATGGAGATATTGTCCAAAGCAATATACAAATTTGATGCAATTTTAATCAAAATTCTATTGTCATTTTTTAAAGAAATGGAACAAAAACTCACAAAAACTTTTGTATGGAACTACAAAAACCTTGAATAGCAAAAGCAATCCTGAGAAAAAAGGACAAAGCCAGAATCATTACAATATTTGACTTCAAATTATACTACAAACCCACGATATAAACAGCATGGTATTGGCAGAAAAATAGACACACAGACCAATGGAACAGAACTGAGAGCCCAGAAAAGATATTTACATATACATAGGTAAGCCATTTTGACAAAGGAGCCAAAAACACACAATGAAGAAAAGAAAGCCTCTTCAATAAATGGTGCTGGGAAAATTGGAAAGCCACATGTAAAAGAATGAAACTTGACTACATTTTGTCCCTTTGCACAAAAATTAATTCAAATTGGATCAAAGACCAATATATAAAATCTGAAACAATAAATTACACAAAAGAAAACATAAATACTAAACTCATGAACCTTTGCCATAGAGAATAATTTATGAATTTGACCCTAAAGGCAAAGGAAGCAATGGTAAATCTAAATAAGTGGTACTATATCAAACTAAAAGCTTCTGCACAGCAAAAGAAACTGACAACAAACAGACAGCCAACTAAATGGGAGATAATATTTGTAAACAATAGCTCCAATAAGGGGTTAATATACAAATATATAAAGAACTCACAAAGCTCAGCAACAAACAATCCAATAAAAAATGGGGAGAGGATCTGAACAGACACTTCTTCCAAAAAGACATAGAAATGATTAGCAGATATATGAAAAGATGCTCATCTTTACTAGCCATTCGACAAATGCAAATTGAAACTACAATGAGATATCAACTCAAACCTATTAGATTGGCTATTATCAACAAGACAGGTAATAAATGTTGGAGAGCCTGTGGAGAAAAAGGAACCCTCATTCATTGCTAGTGGGTAAGTAAATTAGTACAACCATTATGGAAGAAACTTAATAAAAACTTAAGAATAAAACTACCATATGAATCTCTCTCCTGGGTATATACCCCCAAAACTTAAAAACATTGGTACATTAAGACACATGCATCCTTATGTTTATCACAGCATTAGTCACAGTGGCCAAGACATGGAAACAATCAAAAAACCCTTCAATAAAGGATTGTCTGAGGAAGAAGTGGTACATATATACTGTGGAATACTACTCAGCCAGAAGAAACAATGACATAGTATCATTTACAACAACATGGATGGACCTTGATAACATTATACCGAGGGAAATACATAAATCAAAAAAAGTTAAAAACTGTATGATTCCACACATAGGTGGGATACAATATTGAGACTCATGGACATAGCTAAGAGGGCAGTGGTTACCAGTGGTGGGAGGTGTGGTTGGGGGAAGGGTATAAAGAGGGGCAAGTATAAGGAGACAGAGAACAGTTTGGATGATAAGTATACAACATAATCAACTGTCCAAATGATGTGGAGATGTTTACCCAAAATGTATGTATTCTTCTTGATCAATGTCACTCTGTTAAGTTTAATTTTCTAAATAATAAATAAACAAACATTAAAAATTTTAAAAAATGTCTGGAATAGATAACTTCACTGGAGTATTCTAACATTTAAAGAATTAATACCAATACTCATCAAACTTTTCTAAAATGTTGTGTAAGAGGGGACACTTCCCAACTCATTCCTCATTCTGCACAGCTAGTATTTTATTGATACTAAAACCAGATGAGGTGCCACAAAAAACAAAACAAAACAATAAACAACAACTATAGGCCAATATATCTGATGAATACAGATTTAAAAATTCTCAACAAAATATTAATACATTTTTATCAGTCCCATTTTCATTATAGTTATTCACAATAACAAGTTAGGCAAACAACTCAAATCCCATCAAGAGATGAATGTATAAAAAAGATGTGGTATAAATACAGAACAGATTATTGTTAAGCCACTTAAGACAACACAGATAAACCTGAAGCACATTAGGTTAAGCAAGATACTCAAACAAAAAAAGGCAAGGACTGTAATAATGCTGATATGTAGAATCTAAAAAAAAATCAAATTTTCCTTGACAAGATAGCTCAGTTGGTTAAAGCATCACCTCGAAGCACAGAGGTAGTGGGTTTGATCCTTGCCCAGGGCACATCCAGGAAGATATTGATGCTGCTGCTTCTCTTTCTCTCTCTTCCTCTATCAATAAAATCAATAAATGAAAAATTAAAATAAATAAAAAAGTAAATTAGTCAAACCTGTAAAAATTAGATGTGATTGGGTAAGATTGATTGTGTTTAAGGCTACAAATACATAACAAGTAATTAATATGCCATAGAGAGCTAATGCACAATATACTGTATATAGAAAATAACATTGTTCTATAATTGTGTAATGTGATAAATACTGCTACAACAGCAAGCACTTTATAGTACATAAATGCATCAGTGTAACACACTGTATACTTTATATGTATACAATGTTACAAGTAAAGTTATTAAATAAAGTTTTATTCTTTATTCCATACTCATGTTACTTTTATGTTTGGCATAATACTGGTATAAAGTAGGCACTCAATATGGTTTCTAAGTAAATAAAATATGACTGCACTAATCATACATTTGTACTGTGAAATGTTTGTTTTTCACTGACAACATATATTTTATGCATGTTGATCTTATTACCATTTATTTTTATACTTTTGTTGCTTACATATGATACCATTAATAAAACATATGCCAGCCACTGTACAAAGAGAGTCTCGATGACGTTAGAGAAATAGTGCCATAAGGAGCAATGATTCTCGCCAAAAATTCAACAGGATCTTCAACCAGAGACAGAAAAATCTATCCTTGGAGCCTCCAGAAGTTTCACACTAAACTCAAGGTAAGATTGAGAGAAAAATTGACTAAGTATATAATCAACCCCAAAGGAAATAAGGAGAAAGAAACACTTTGCCTTCTTCACTAACCTAAATAAGGGCTGCTTTCACTAGGAACTGAAAGTATGGGAACTAAGGCGGGCATAGGGTGTGAATAGAACCAGACTGCGGCACAAACGTCCAAACCAGGCTGTGGCATGGACATCAAAGCTGAGAAAAAGCTGTGCTTGTGGCAACCTAGTCAACACAAGCTAATGCTACGCCAAACCCAGACAAAGAAAGGCACTTAGGACAGCCATCCGCCCCATCTCCTGGTCAGCGTGCAGAGATAGTGGGTGAGAGATTCCTCCTAGAGCCCTGGGAGTGGGCGCCCGTGTTACCAGACAGAGGGGCAGGGTCAGAGGCCTTTCTGTGGACCAAAATTGGAGTCTCAGGGTTGCCCCCGTGCCCCAAAAAGCAGCGCATGGGGAGTGAGTGGGAGCAAAATTCCCTACACTCGAACTTTTCCGTGTGGGCGGGGAGCCTCCCTTGGAATGAGAGGCAGCCGGCCTGTTATCCTGGTCGGCGAGCACAGAGAGTAGGTGAGAGATTCTCCCAGAGTGGGCGCCCGTGTTCCCAGACAGAGGGGCAGAGTCAGAAGTCTTTGTGTGGGCCAAAGCCCCGCCTGATTATACCAGCGGCTCTGACTGATTAAGCCTTACCTAGAGCCCTGCGCTGAGTGGAAATAGAGTGGGGATTTGCCAGCTCTTTCAGCCTCTTACTCTCCAGGCAGAAGCAGCAGCAACCCCATAGCTGGATCATTAGGCTACTAATTCAGGAAGAAAAGACTAAGAGAGAGGCTCCGAGAATACAAACTCTCTCATTGGCAGAGCCTACAAAAGCTAATGAGCCTCTAATGCCAATGAGACTGAAGCCCAATATATGACATTGCCATAGAGACTTATCAACTGCAAACCTCTACCTAAGCAAGCCACAGGGGCAGAACCCGGGGTACAGAGTCACCGACCAGGAAGGGGGAGAGAAAAGAAAAAGCAAGAAGATAACCTCTCAAAGTCAAGAATAATCCACAGACTTTATAACCTATCCCATTTTATTATATTTGTTCATTTGTTTCTCTCATCTTCTTGTCTTAATTATTTTCTTCCTCTTCCAATTTGGTCATTTAATTCTCTACTGGTCTTACTCTCTCCTGTCCTTGAACTACACTACCTATAAGTGTTACATCTCCCATTATCTTTTCTTTCTTCTTCCTTTCTCTCTATGAGGGTTGCACTCCAAATCTCTCTCTCCTTTAATTCTTTTTTCTTCTTTTTGTGTTTTCCTCTTTCTTTTTTTCTCCCTCTATATTAGTTTCTTCTTTTCTCCTTTACTTTTCCTCTCATTCAATCCTCAATCATGAGCAAATTACTTTATTTGGGACTCAAATTTTTTTTTGTGGTGCTTTGGGGTTTTTTTACTTTGCTTTTTAAACTCACTAGCAGTGCTCTCAACCCTGGCTGTCCATTTTATCTAGTTCTTACTCCACTAAATACAATAGTAATTTTTTATTTTTTCTACTTTTTTCAGTTTTCTTCTTATTCCTCTCATCATATCTCTTAGTCAACCATCACCTAGGGAATGTAAAGTAGTACAACCATTATGGAGGAAAGTATGGTGGTTCCTCAAAAAACTGAAAATAGAACTACCTTATGACCCAGCAATCCCTCTACTGGGTATATACCCCAAAACCTCAGAATCATTGATACGTAAAGACACATGTAGCCCCATGTTCATTGCAGCACTGTTCACAGTGGCCAAGACATGGAAACAACCAAAAAGCCCTTCAATAGAAGACTGGATAAAGAAGATGTGGCACATATACACTATGGAATAGTATACTACTCAGCCATAAGAAATGATGACATCAGATCATTTACAACAAAATGGTGGGATCTTGATAACATTATACAGAGTGAAATAAGTAAATCAGAAAAAAACAAGAACTACATGATTCCATACATTGGTGGAACATAAAAACGAGACTAAGAGACATGGACAAGAGAGTGGTGGTTACCAGGGGTGGGGGGAGGGAGGACACAGGAGGGAGGGAGGGAGAGAGTTAGAGGGAGGGGGAGGGGCACAGAGAAAACTAGACAGAGGGTGACGGAGGACAATTTGACTCTGGGTGAGGGGTATGCAACATAATTTAATGACAAGATAACCTAGACATGTTTTCTTTGAATATATGTACCCTGACTTATTAATGTCATCTCATCAACATTAATAAAAATTTATAATAAAAAAAAAACAAAACCATCACCTAAAAGCAAATCATTTTATTCTTGACCCAAATTTTTTTCTTTTTTTTCATTTTGTGGGTCCATACCCCCTTTTTTGCCCCTTTATCACTTCTCCCCAACTCAGGCCCTCCATTATAGGTAGTTTTTGTTCTATTTAGCACAATATAATTCACAATTCACCACAAGATTTTCTCAAGAAGGAGAAGAGAGGAGAGGAGAGGGAAAAAAGAGGGGGGATAATAATTTTATTTATTTATTCTTTTTAATTTTTATTTATTTAACTTTTTATTATTTATTAATTTTTTATTAATACTGTCAACAAAATTACACTCAGATGTCATTAAGAAAAAAAATCAAATATCATGGATACAAAAGACAGAAAGGTAGCACAGATAGATGAGGAAAAATCTATGGAGAAAAAATTTAATGTACTGGAAAACTTGGAGCTAAATGACAGAGAATTTAAAATAGAAATCCTAAAAATATTCAGAGATATACAAGAAAACACAGGAAGGCAATGTTGGGAACTCAGAAAACAACTCAATGAACAGAAAGTATATATATTATCAAGGAAATTGAAACTATAAAAACAAATCAAACAGATATGAAAAACTCAATTCACAAGCTGATAAACAAGGTAACAGGTTTAGCTAATAGAACAGGTCAGATAGAAGGTAGGATTAGTGAAATAAAAGACAAGCAACTTGAGGCACAAGAGAGAGAAGAAGAAAGAGACTCAAAAATTAAAAAAAAAAAAAAAAGAAATCCCTACAGGAATTCTCTGACTTCATCAAAAATAGTAACAGAAGAATAATAGGTATATCAGAGGGAGAAGAGAGAGAAAATGGAATGGAGAACATACTCTAACAAATAATAGATGAGAACTTCCCAAGCCTGTGGAAAGAAATAAAGCCTCAAATTCAAGAAGCAAACAGAACTCCAAGTTTTCTTAACCCCAAATAACCTACTCCAAGGCACATCATAATGAAATTGGCACAAACCAATGACAAAGAAAAAGTTCTCAAGGCAGCCAGGGAAAAGAAGAATACAACATATAAAGGAAGGCCCATTAGATTATCATCTGATTTCTCAACAGAAACACTACAAGGTAGAAGAGAGTGGACCCCAATGTTTAAAGTCCTGAAAGAGAATAACTTTCAGCCATGAATACTATACCCATCAAGGCTATCCTTCAAATATGAAGGAGAAATAAAAACATTCACAGATACTGAAAAGATGAGGGAAATTATTATTAGAAAACCCCCACTCCAGGAATTACTAAAGGGGGTTTTTCAACCAGATACAAAGAACAAAACAAAACAAAACCATAAGTAAAAGCTCTACCAAGAACACAATAAAACCAAATTTAAACTGTGACAACAACAAAAGAGGGGGGGGGAGGATGGAGATTAACAGTAGCAAAGGACGATGGAGTACAAAAGTACTCACAAGATAGTGCACTACAACAGGGGTCCCCAAACTATAGCCCGCGGGCCACATGCGGCCCCCTGAGGCCATTTATCTGGCCCTCGCAACACTTGTGGAAGGGGCACCTCTTTCATTGGTGGTCAGTGAGAGGAGCATAGTTCCCATTGAAATACTGGTCAGTTTGTTGATTTAAATTTACTTGTTTTTTATTTTAAATATTGTATTTGTTCCTGTTTTGGTTTTTTACTTTAAAATAAGATATGTGCAGTGTGCATGGGGATTTGTTCATAGTTTTTTTTTATAGTCCAGCCTTCCAACGGTCTGAGGGACAGTGAACTGGTCCCCTGTGTAAAAAGTTTGGGGACCGCTGCACTACAATGAACAGGGTAGGAAACCTTTTCATTACTTAATGGTAACTACTATTGAAAAAACCGCCACAGAAGCACATGATTTAAAAAACGTAGCAACAGAGAAAAGATATATGGAATACAACCAAAGAAAAACAAAAGATAGAAAAACAAAAGAGAAGAATCAAATAAGACACAAAACTGACAGAAAGCAATGTATAAAATGGCAATAGGGAACTCACAAGTGTCAATAATTACACTAAATGTAAATGGATTAAACTTACCAATGAAAAGGCACAGAGTAGCAGAATGGATTAAAAAAGAAAATCCAACTGTATGCTGCCTACAAGAAACTCATCTAAGCAACAAGGATAAAAGCAAATTCAAAGTGAAAGTCTGGAAAACAATACTCCAAGCAAACAACATCCAAAAAAAGCAGGCATAGCAATACTCATATCTGATAATGCTGACTACAAGACAGCAAAAGTATTCAGAGACAAATACGGTCATTTCATGATTAAGGGGACGCTGAATCAAGAAGACATAACAATTCTTAATATATATGCACCAAACCAAGGAGCACGAAAAGACAGCTACTATTGACCTAAAAAAAAAAAAAACTGACAAAAATACAATCATACTTGGAGACCTCAATACACCACTGATAGCTCTAGATCGGTCATCCAAACAGAGAATCAATAAAGATATATTGGCCTTAAACAAAACACTAGAGCACCTGGATATGATAGACATCTATAGGACATTTCATCCCAAAGTGAAGAGTATACATTTTTCTCCAGTGTACATGGATCATTCTCAAGAATTGACCAGGCCCTGGCAGGTTGGCTCAGTGGTAGAGTGTCGGCCTGGCATGCAGAAGTCCCGGGTTTGATTCCCGGCCAGGGTACACTGGAGAAGCGCCCATCTGCTTCTCCACCCCTCCCTCTCTCCTTCCTCTCTGTCTCTCTTTTCCCCTCCCGCAGTGAGGCTCAATTGGAGCAAAGATGGCCCGGGTGCTGGGGATGGTTCCTTGGCCTCTGCCCAGGCACTGGAGTGGTTCTGGTCGCAACAGAGCGATGCCCCCTGGTTGGCAGAGCGTTGAACCCTGGTGGGCGTGCCAGGTGGATACTGGTCGGGCACATGCGGGAGTCTGTCTGACTGTCTCTCCCCATTTCCAGCTTCAGAAAAATACAAAAAAAAAAAAAAAAAAAAAAAAAAGAATTGACCATATGTTGGGCCTCAAATACAACATCAGCAAATTCAGAAAAATTGAAGTTGTATCTCGCATATTCTCTGGTCATAAAGCCTTGAAACTAGAATTCAACTGCAAAAAAGAGGGGGAAAAACCCACAAAAATGTGGAAACTAAACAACATACTTCTAAAAAATGAATGGGTCAAAGAAGAAATAAGCACAGAGATCAAAAGATATATACAGACAAATGACAATACGACATATCAGAATCTCTGGGATGCAGCAAAAGCAGTAATAAGAGGAAAGTTTATATCACTTCAGGCCTATATGAACAAACAAGAGAGAGCCCAAGTAAACCACGTAACTTCACACCTTAAGGAACTAGAAAAAGAAGAACAAAGACAACCCAAAACAGCTGAAGAAAGGAGATAATAAAAATCAGAGCAGAAATAAATGAAATAGAGAACAGAAAAACTATAGAAAATTTAATAGAACAGGGAGCTGGATCTTTGAAAAGATCAACAAAATTGACAAACCCTTGGCAAGACTTACCAAGGAAAAAAGAGAAAGAAATCATATACACAAAATCCAAAATGAAAGAGGAGAAATCACCACGGATACCATAGATATACAAAGAATTATTGTAGAATACTATGAAAAACTTTATGCCACTAAATTCAACAACCTAGAAGAAATGGATAAATTCCTAGAACAATACAACCTTCCTAGACTGAGTCAAGAAGAATCAGAAAGCCTAAACAGACCTATTAGTAGAGAAGAAATAGAAAAAAACATTAAAAACCTCCCCAAAAATAAAAGTCCAGGCCCTGATGGCTATACCAGCGAATTTTATCAAACCTTCAAAGAAGACTTGGTTCCTATTCTACTGAAAGTCTTCCAAAAAATTGAAGAAGAAGCAATACTTCCAAACACATTTTATGAAGCCAACATAACCCTCATACCAAAACCAGGCAAGGATGGCACAAAAAAAGAAAACTTCAGACCAATATCTCTAATGAATACAGATGCTAAAATACTAAACAAAATACTAGCAAATCGAATATAACAACATATTAAAAAAAATACATCTTGATCAAGTGGGATTCATCCTAGAATCTCAAGGATGGTTCAACATACGTAAAACGATTAACATAATACACCATATCAACAAAACAAAGAACAAAAACCACATGATCTTATCAATAGACGCAGAAAAGGCTTTCGATAAAATACAACACAATTTTATGTTTAAGACTCTCAACAAAATGGGTATAGAAGGAAAATATCTCAACATGATAAAGGCCATATATGATGAACCATCAGCTAATATTATATTAAATGGCACCAGACTGAAGGCTTTCCCCCTTAAATCAGGAACAAGAAAGGGTTGTCCACTCTCTCCACTCTTATTTAATGTGGTACTAGAGGTTCTAGCCAGAGCAATCAGACAAGACAAAGAAATAAAAGGCATTCATATCAGAAAAGAAGAAATAAAGGTATCACTTTTTGCAGATGATATAATCCTATACATCAAAAACCCCGAATAATCTACAAAAAGACTACTAGAAACAATAAGCCAATATAGTAAGTTTGCAGGATATAAAATTAACATACAAAAGTTTATATCCTTTCTATATGCCAACAATAAAACATTTGAGAACGAACTCAAAAAAATAATCCCCTTCATGATTGCAACAAAAAGAATAAAATACCTAGGAATAAACATAACAAAGAATGTAAAGGACTTATATAATGAAAACTAGAAATCTTTGTTCTTGGATGGGAAGAATAAATATAATCAAGATGGCCATATTACCCAAAGCAATATGGGTAATTTTGCTTATACAAAGCAATATACAAATTTAATGCAATTCCCATCAAAATTCCAATGACATTTTTTAAAGAAATAGAACAAAAAGTCATCAGATTTATATGGAACTATAAAAAACCCCGAATAGCCAAAGCAATCCTAAAGAAAAGGAACGAAGCTGGGGGCATTACAATACTTGACTTCAAACTATATTATAGAGCCACAAAAATCAAAACAGCATGGTATTGGCAGAAAAATAGACACTCAGACCAATGGAACAGATTAGAAATTCCAGAAATAAAACCACATGTATATGATCAAATAATTTTTTCATAAAGGGGCCAACAATACACAATGGAGAAAAGAAAACTTCTTCAACAATGGTGCTGGAAAAACTTGAGAACCACATGCATAAGAATGAAACTCGACTACAGTTTGTCCCTTTGTACTAAAATTAATTCAGAATGGATCAAAGACTTAAATATAATAACTGAAACAATAAAGTACATATAAGAAGACGTAGGTTCTAAACTTATGAACCTTGGTTTTAAAGAGCATTTTATAAATTTTACTCCAAAGGCAAGAGAATTGAAGGCAAAAATAAATGAATGAGACTACATCAGAGTAAGAAGGTTTTGCTCAGCAAGAGAAACTGACAACAAAATAAACAGACAGCCAACTAAATGGAGATGATATTTTCAAACAATGGCTCAGATAAGGGCTTAATATTCAAAATATACAAAGATCTCATAAAACTCAACAACAACAAAACAATCTAATAAAAAATAGGAAGAGGACATGAATAGACACTTCTCTCAGGAAGAAATACAAATGGCCAACAGATATATGAAAAGATGTTCATCTTCATTAATTATTAGAGAAATGTAAATCAAAACTGCAATGAGATACCACCTCACACCTGTTAGATCAGCTATTATCAACAAGACAGGTAATAGCAAATGTTGGAGAGGCTTTGGAGAAAAAGGAACCCTCATTCACTGTTGGTGGGAATGTAAAGTAGTACAACCATTATGGAAGAAATTATGGTGGTTCCTCAAAAAACTGAAAATAGAACTACCTTATGACCCAGCCATTTCTCTACTGGGTATATACTCCAAAAACTCAGAAACATTAATACGTAAAGACACATGCAGCCCCATGTTCATTGCAACATTGTTCACAGTGTTTCCAAGACATGGAAACAACCAAAAAGCAAGCCCTTCAATAGAAGACTGGGTAAAGAAGATGTGGCTCATATACATTATGGAATACTACTCAGCCATAAGAAATGATGACATTGGATCATTTACAACAAAATGGTAGGATCTTGATAACAGTATATGGAGTGAAATAAGTAAATCAGAAAAAAACAAGAACTGCATTATTCCATACGTAGGTGGGACATAAAAACGAGACTAAGAGACATTGATAAGAGTGAGGTGGTTATGGGGGGAGGGGAGAGGAAAGTGGGGAGGGGGAGGGGCACAAATAAAAGTAGATAGAAGGTGATGGAGGACAATGTGATTTTGGGTGATGGGTATGCAACATAATTCATTGACAAGATAACCTGGACATGTTTTCTTTGAACATATGTACCCTGATTTATTGATGTCTCCCTAGTAAAAATAATTAAAAAGAGAGTCTCCTATAATATTTAAAGTAATTATAATGATTCAAGTATTCATTAACTTTAGTAAATATGGTTATTATTATCTTCAGCTTACAGATGTAAAAATGCGACTAAGAAAAGTTAAGTGTCTTGCCTAAGAATTTACAATAAATTTGGAGGTGTTAAAATGTAACCTAGGCAATTTGATTCCAAAGATAGCACTCTACCTTCCATGTCAGTACTCAGTTTTGCAACACAAATGAATTATTAGAAAAACACACTGACCAAATATTGCTTCAAAAAATTCACTGTTATCATAGATAACATGTTTTACCCTTTAATTTGATAAAACTAGTTTTACATTACCTTTTTCATATACAGTATCAAATATTCTCAGAAAAGAATGAAACAAGAAGAGAAAAAAAGGTGAGAAAGAAAAAAAAACACTAGCATAGAAATTTTCCTGATAACCAAGTGAACCCCATATTCACATTGCATTGCAATTTTGTTGGAGATATTGTATGGTGGAATGTTGCAATTCATTCTAATACAGTTTAAGTAGCCAGACTGGTAACATTTGCTATAATCCAACTACTATATGATTGCATTGCATCTTTGGTCAAAAGTAGAATGAGTGCATCATTTGTATTTTTTTAAATTTTATTTTTCTGAAGTGAGAAGCAGGGAGGCAGATAGATAAACTCCTGCATGCGCTTGACAGGGATCCACCTGGCAAGCCCCCTAGAGGGTAATGCTTTGCCCATCTGCAGCATTGTTCCATTGCAACCAGAGCCATTCAAGCACCTGAGGTGGAGGCCGTGGAGCTATCCTCAGTGCTCGGGCCAACTTTGCTCCAATACAGCCTTGGCTGAGGGATGGGAAGAGAGAGATAGAGAGAAAAGAGAGGGGGGGAGGGTGGAGAAGCAGATGGGCACTTCTCCTATGTGCTCTGGCCAGGAATTGAACCCAGGACTTCCACATGCCAGGCCAACACTCTACCACTGAGCCAACCAGACAGGGCTTGAATCATTTGTATTAATATATACATGCACAAAAACACAAATATGTGTGTGCTTTCACAAAACTATGAACTGGTACAAATTATGAAGAGAAAAATATGATTAAATTTGTATTTTTTCAAGTATGTTTAATAGAACTTTTATAAAAGATATAACATGGATGAATACAACATACTTTATTCTAACTAAAATATACTTAAAAAACATTTATTTAATTTTTCTAAAATACCTTTAAAATCATTGACATGGCACTTCAAAATAGAATGACTAAATGAAAGAATTGAATATTTTTAAACAGTATAGATTATTAGCACAGATTCCATGTTTTATGTCAATGTTCTTAACTGCTAATTCATAATGTGTGTGCCTGTAGCTCAACTCTGTGTATAAAATCCTACCAAATCCTATTGTATTTTGAACGTGTTCACAATTGTCAGTATTTATTAAGCCACTTTTTTTTCTGCTTCACTAGTTTTATATTTTGTGTTAAATTCACCTGTCTTTCACCAAAAGCTGTAGTCATGGTTATTAAAGCAATTTTACCAGTAGGAATTCTTCCTTGATCAAATTAAATTTATGAAATAAGACAACAACCATGAATAAGGATAGTCAGTTATTAAGAATTTCATTTATTCTGTCCAAATAACAATCTTTAATTACATTTCATCATTTTATGCCACTTTTTTTGGAGGGGTATGACACTATAAAATAGCCATTCGAAAAATACACACAATTAGCTCTCAAGTTTTTATAGCTAGCTAATTACAGTTTTAGTCTCATATAAATTACACACCTCTGCCTCGGCGGTATTTATTCAGGTTGAAACAGCTTTCTTCTCACACCAGGAAGAAAAGCTATCAAGGGACAGGTTTCTTATATTTCCTTCTACTCTACAGCAATGAATTTCCCAGGGGAAAACACAGTGGAGATTTTCAGAGAACAATGGCTTTTGGACGTTCTTTTTCTTCTGTTGGACCACTCACAGTGAGCATTCAGCAAAATTGCATCTTTCCTCTGATCTCTTATGGTCACTTGTAATTGAAGTACTGTGGTAGATGAAGATTTAGTTCAGCCCTCTCCCTGAAATTTCTGTAGAAGCAACTTTTCTTCTTAGAGAAAAATATGAAAAAAAGGTTCTTAATCCAAAATGTTTTAAATTATTATTTTTATTTTAATATTTACTTAGAATAATCATGCACCTCTCATTTTGTTACTTGTCTGATATTTTAAAAAATTATTATTCTCAAGTAATTATAATGTATTGAGGCCCCGGGCAGTGGTTTAGTGCATAGAGCATCCTGCATTTGGTTCCCAGTCAGGACACATAGGAGAAGTTACCATCCACTTCCCCCTTTTTTACTCTCCCTCTTCACTCCCTCTTCCCCTACCAGAACCAGTGGTTCACTTAGTTCGAGTGTGGCCCTGGGCACTGAAGATAGCTCAGCTGGTCCAAGTAGGTCAGCCACAGGCATGAAAAATAGCTTGTCACTTGAACACCAACTCCTGATGGGTTTACTGGGTTAATCCCATTGGGGCACATCTGCCTCACTATCTCCCTTTCTCTCACCTTAAAAAATAGTATTGAATGTTTTCTCATTTTATTTTATTTTATTTTATTTTATTCTATTTTATTTTTTATTAAGTGAAAGGAGGGGTGGCAGAGACAGATTTCTGCTAGTGCCCCCACCAGTATCCATGGCAAGCCCCCTACAGGGTGATGCTCTGCCCATCTGTGGTGTTCTTTATTGCTCAGTAGCCAAGCTACTCTTTAGTGCTTGAAGCAGAGGCCATGAAGCCATCCTCAGTGCTCAAGGCCAATTCACTCCAATCAAGCCATGACTTCAGGGGGGAGAGAGAGAAACAGAGAGAGAAAGAGATGAGAAGGAGAGGGTGAGGAAGCAGAAGGTCACTTCTCTTGTGAGCCTTGACCTGGAATCGAACCTGGGACATCCATACGCCAGGACAATGCTTTACCACTGAGCCACCGACCAGGAATTTTTCCTCATTTTAATGAAAATAACCTATGACCAAATGGCTCAGAAGTTAAAGAAATGTCTTAATGTTAGTTAAAAACATTTATTCTCTAAAAATTTATCTCAGTTTGTTGTACTATCACAATCAAAAAGTGTTCTTATTTCTTAGTGACAAAAGAATGTGTAATTCGAACAAGTTGAGAAACACATACTTAAATATTTTTAGTTATTATTTTTCTTAATTTTATATTTAAAGTGAAATTATATGTAAAGTGTACCTGATGATTGTATGTATGTATGTATATATGTATATGTATATATGCATAGTAGAGTGAATACTAGTCAGACTAATTAGCATAACTCCTCACATACTTACCAATATTTTTGTGTGTTTAGAACAACTAAAATCTACTCTTTGAAAATTTCCAGTAATCAATACACTATTATTAACTAGTCTATTTTCTGGGTTAACTTTTTAAAATTAAATTTATTGGAGCTGATAACATTATATAGATTTTAAGTGTACAATTCTATGATACATCATCTGCATATTGCACTGTGCCCACCACCCACAGTCAGGTCTTATGCTATCACCACATATTTGACCCTCTTTACTCTTTACTAGGTGCCCTCACCCTTCCTTCCGGCAACCACCACACTGTTGTCTGTGTCCATGAGTTTTTGTTTGGTTGGTTTTTTTGTTTATTTTATAATAACTTGTCTTCATGCTGTACTTTTGATCTCTAAATCTATTCATTCTATATAACTCCAACTTTGTATCTTTTATTTTTGACTAAATATTTTTTTATTCTGTAAAATATAACACTAATAATCTTATGGTGACCAAAAATAAATAGAATTTTAAAATTCAATGTAAATTTCAAAATTAGAAAAAAGTATGATAAAGACCAATAACACATTTTTAAACTTGTAATATTTTATTAGGATATATTGAAGGAGTATAAGTAGTGAGATAAAATATGCACTGTTAAAAATATTTTTATTTTGTTTTAAGGGAAGAATGACTAAATTTGCTATAGACTATTTTTTTTTTGTATTTTTCTGAAGCTGGAAACGGGGAGAGACAGTCAGACAGAATCCTGCATGCGCCCGAAGGGGATCTACCTGGCATGCCCACCAGGGGGCGACGCTCCACCCACCAGGGGGTGATGCTCTGCCCCTCCGGGACGTCGCTCTGTTGCTACTAGAGCCACTCCAGCGCCTGGGGCAGAGGCCAAGTAGCCATCCCCAGCGCCCAGGCCATCTTTGCTCCAATGGAGCCTCGCTGCAGGAGGGGAAGAGAGAGACAGAGAAGAAGGAGAGGGGGAGGGGTGGAGAAGCAGACGGGCGCCTCTCCTGTGTGCCCTGGCCTGGAATCGAACCCGGGACTTCTGCACACCAGGCTGACGCTCTACCACTGAACCAACTGGCCAGGGCCGCTATAAACTATTGAATACATTTTATAGTAGTGAAGTAGTAAAGTCTTTCAAATCTCCATTGTTAAATATGCCAGACATTCAAATTTTTAACCATTTAAATTTCAAGCAAAAATAGATATAAATATAATAAGACAGATTAAAATTTTTACAATTATTTTTAGGAGACATGAGATAAAATATTTGAAGATCTTTGTATTAAGTCCTTCATACTGTTGAGTTTATGTTCTAAAACTATCACAGCTTTCATTTCCTATTCATTCTCATTCCTAGAACTTTCATTTATATAATCTATTTTCTCACATAGATTCTTAATGTTCTTTACATGAACATCCTTCACATTCTAGCTAGAGTAAACTTTTATACTGGAATTTAAAAAATATAACCATGCTACTGAATAATCAACTCTTTACTTTTTTAGTAGCATTCTTCCTTTTCAAAAGCAATCAAGCACAAAGATGAAGTTATGTGTCTGCATGTGTGTGTGTATTTTTTTTTTTTGTATTTTTCTGAAGTGTGAAGCAGAGAGGCAGACGGATAGACTCCCACATGGGCCGAACAAGAGTTTACCCAGAATTCCCACCAGGGGGCAATGCTCTGCCCCTCTAGGCCGCTGCTTTGATGCAGCAGGAGCCATTCTAGCACCTGAGGCAGAGGCCGTGGAGCCATCCTCAGTGCCAGGGCCAACTTTGCTCCTATGGAGCCTTGGCTGCGGGAGGTGAAGAGAGAGAGAGAGGAAGGAGAGGGGGAAGGGTGGAGAAGCAGACGGGTGCTTCTTCTGTGTGCCCTGACTGGGAATCAACTTCAGGACTTCCACATGTCTGGCCAATGCTCTACCACTGAGACAACAGCCAGGGCTGCGTTTGTGTGTATTTTTAACAAAAATGTAGAGATTGATTAAATTGTGGAATGAATCCTAAAAGAGCACCTGCTCGTCTTTTTTCTCACAAAAACTAAAGGTTCTGAGAGGCTTATGTGGAATAATTGGATTCTATGAAACATGATTTGAAAACCACTTTTTCTATGGACTTGGAATCCTAGCTTTACGAGCTGTATAAGGACTTTTATAATCTGACGCTGGGAAAAGGTTCTGTTCCATCCCTGCAACTTCTCCACTAAGCCTCTGTTACAGCTATTCAGGAACAGTCTTATTTTCTAAAACATGCCACCATGCTGTACATTTCCTTGCCTCTATGTATGTTTTTTCTCTGCCTGAAATGTTTTCTCTTTCTTCTATCCTAAGTTTCCTTGAATATTTAGCACAAATATCTGGTGGATCCTCCCTAGTATATGTGAGAAATTTAAGTATATATCTTTTTTTATTTCTTTCATATGTTATCCATAACCATATTTTAACATTTACCATGCTGTTTTTATTTTTATCTTTAATATTATTCCAAACTTGAAAGAGTTACATTCTAATTATGTCAGTGTTTCCAATAACTGGTAGAGCTCCAGATACTTAGTAAACAATAAATACCTAATAAATTAAATAAAATTTGATTTTATAAAAATGTTATAATTTAAAGAGATTATCTTTATTATTACTTTATTTAATCTTATACAGCCCATAAAATAATTGACATATCTAACTAACAATACATGAATATTGAGCAGTGACTCTATATGCCAGGCAATTTGTTGTTTTACATGCATAACAAAGCTTAATCTGCTCCTGACATTGTGAAGTAGGTATAATTATTAACTACAGAAGAACCTGAGATCCCTGAGGTCACACAGATGAAAAGTGACATAGTTCATATTTAAATGTATCATTTTAGGCTACTGAATATGGTTTTACCATTGCTCTCAACTCTACCTCAGAGAATACTGAATTTATGGTATGCTGCAGATGCTTACATACTATTTATTTCAACATAATTCAAAGCAAAAGTAATTAAGCAAGTTAGTTAACTTTTATTTTCAAGGTTTGTCCATTTCATGTTTATTACAAGTTCTAGGCATGTTTTTATCAGTTAGAAATATTGTTTGCAATGAATCAGAGCACACTGATTTTGAACTGTTTCAGTGCCTTGATGATGTCAGTGTTTTTCTAATTACCTTCAATTTAATTGTTTTTTCCCAGATGCAAAATGATTGTCTTTAATGGCTTTAGCTATTAGAGTGATTCTTAAGCAAGGGTGAGAGTTTATTTTCTTTCTTTTATCTCAAAAGCAGAAGATTTTTCAAAATCCTTATTGGATTTCTGCTTTCAGACTAGTGACCAAAACTGAGTACATGGCATCCAACTAACTGTGAATTTAAGAGATTTTTTTTTCCTTATTGTATGTTTGCTATTTCTCTATTTATAGTTCAGTTCATCTGCCTTTGTTATTTTATTTTCCAGGTGCATGATCCATTTAGGACCCTGAAAACTCTAAATGACAAATTTATTGCCTAAAAATTTACCACATTTCTTTTACAGTGCCAGTAGTAATTCCAATAAGAGATTTATATTTTTTTTGTATTTTTGTGAAGCTGGAAACGGGGATAGACAGACAGACTCTGGCATGCGCCCGACCGGGATCCACCCGGCATGCCCACCAGGGGGCGATGCTCTGCCCATCCAGGCGTCACTCTGTCTCGACCAGAGCCACTCTAGCACCTGGGGCAGAGGCAAAGGAGCGCCTGGGCCATCTTTTGCTCCAATGGAGCTTCAGCTGCGGGAGGGGAAGAGAGATACAGAGAGGAAGGAGAGGGGGAGGGGTGGAGAAGCAGATGGGTGCCTCTCCTGTGTGCCTTGGCTGGGAATCGAACCCAGGACTTCCACACGCCAGGCCGACGCTCTTCCACCGAGCCAACCGGCCAGGGCCTCCAATAAGAAATTTTTGACTTGTGTGAAAAGATTTCTTTTGATAACAGATTCTGCTTTTGCTTACTTGTTTTGCAGAGTAACAATAACTAACATGGGATTACAAATAACCTTATTTATTGTAAGATTTGATAACAGTGAACTCATAATAGAATCCCAAAACAGAAAATTATTTTTAACATCTAAGTTAGTTAACAGAATGCCTGCCTATTCTTTAAAAATGTATATGCTGCCTGACCAGGCCATGGCGCAGTGGATAGAGCATTGGACTGAGATGTGGAAGACCCAGGTTGAAGACGCTGAGGTCACCAGCTTAAGCACGGGCTTATCTGGTTTGAGCAAAAGCTCATTGGCTTGAGCCCAAGGTTGCTGGCTTGAGCAAGGGGTTACTCAGTCTGCTGAAGGCCCGTGGTCAAGGCACATATGAGAAAGCAATCAATGAACAACTAAGGTGTTGCAACGCGCAACAAAAAACTAATGATTGAAGCTTCTCATCTCTCCGTTCCTGTCTGTCTATCCCTTTCTCTGACTCTCTCTCTCTCTGTCTCTAAAAAAAAAAAAAAATGTTTATGCTTTATGGTCATAGAAATTGTCTTTAACACATTGTCCAGAGATTCTAACTCAATGTATGTACAATAACAATCATATTTTATTTGGTTCCCAAGTATAGAATATTGTAGAGGTAGAATAATAGAAAAAGGCCAATTAGATTGAAGCAGAAGTTACTATCACAGAAACTAGGACTGTACTAACCAGTAGGTGCAAAAAAGGCAGTAGGATAAATTATAAAAGCACAAAATATGCTAAGATTAAGTGTAATTATTTGAACCACAACACACACACACAAACACAGATATTCTAGCACAACCTTATAAGTAGTGTTCATTAAAATAACAGTAATCAATCAGCTTAATGAAAAAGGAAACAGAGACAGACAACAGAGTGGGGATTACAGGCAGAAAAAGGGTGTGAGGGGAGGGGTAGGAAGGTAGAGGGATAGTGATGGAGGGGACTTGACATAGGGTGTTGAACACATAATGCTACATGCAGATGATGGACTATAGAATTGTACACCTGAAAGCTATATAATTTTATTACCAATGTCAGCACAATAAATTTAATAAAAAAATTTTTAAAAAGAAAAAAATATAGTGTCATCAAATGGGAATCAGTTGTGTTGTATATTCAGAGTAGTTTTCAAAAATCATAAAAATGTTTAACATTTTAAAAATATTTTCATAAATAGTTGATAATATTATGATTCAAAGGCTAACATTATTAAAATATTATTATACAGAAAAATTTACTTTATAAAATTTCTTTTTTTTCTGATACTAGACCACTGTGATCCTACTGTTGGTAACTTGTAAGTTCTCAGTTCTTCGAAGAACTCATAGTGAATGCATAATATATAATTACTCATCTGATTTTACTAAAAAAGTAAATAAGACTGATAAAACAAAGGTATGGTAAATTGATGTTAGCTAAAGAAATCATACATTTATTTCTTTGTCAATATAGTAAAAATTTTCAATGTTCTTCAAAGTAATATTTATGTTATTATAAATCCAATGTGCTCATTAGCAAACTAACCGCATTTTGAAATATGATGAAATAATTTAAAATATTAGTGTTTTTTCAATAATTTAAAATCTTAAATATTTCAATTTTTTTCAAGCATTTGATTAAGATATTGGCTATGCTGTTATATGATAATATAATATATGGATTTTATGTTTTTCATAATTTCTCAATTAAATGAAAGAACAGAATCTCCCTAATACCATATAGTTGTTATTTCTACTCCACTCCATGAGAATAAAAAATGAGATCTTCTTATACTAAAGAAGAGTCACACATTTAGAAATCAATGTATTTTTAATTTTATCAATTTATTTTTAATTTTGAACAATATAGGTAGGAGGGTTGGGTAAAAAAGGTGAAGGGATTAAGCAAAAAAATAATAATAATAACCCTCAAAGACACAGACAACAGTGGGTGATTACAAGAGGGAAATAGGGGAGAAGCACAGTAGAAGAGGCAAATTGTGATGGAAGGAGACTTGTTTTGGGTTGGTGAACATATAACACAATATATATACAAATTATATACTCTAAAATTATACAGAAACCTATATAATTTTATTAACCAATGCCACCCTGATAAATTCAATTTTAAAAATTTTCAGAAAAATTTAGAATCTTAAAATGGGTAGACACCTCAGTAATAATTTATTTCATAGTCCAATTCTAACCAAATAAATTAATACAATATAAATAATACATCCACTATTTGGAGACTGTTCTAGATTTCTCTAACCAAAAGAACACAAACAAAAGTTATCTTTTTATTGGTTGATAATATTATATCTCTAACTTTATTAGGAAGCTGTTTCAAGTGTCAGAAAACCAGGCATGTGATGCTTGAAAATTGACTTCAACTTATTCATTAATTTAATAAATGCCTATTGTGTGGTACAGAAATTTTGCTAAGTATGGAGTGATAAGATCAATAGGTGTAATTCTTGTCCTCATGTAGTTTCCAGACCATTAACCCTATAAAACTCAGGTGGATTACTATGGCCTTGCTTATTGTTCTTAAGCAGATGTACTTTGTTTTCTAGATGTGTAATCTTTAAATCCCCATTAGGCAATATTACTGGAGAATGGTGTACAGAATACCTTTCTGATAGTAGCTTGTCTCTTTAAGATAGTTTTGATTTTCTAAATGGTAATTCTAATTTAATAAAAAAAATATTACTGATAACTTTAGAAATTTCATGAAGTAAAATTTATGAGGGAAGTATTAAAGTTCCTTCTGAGTGCATTGAAGTAAGGATTCCATCAAGATAATAAGAGTGAGAAGAGGTGCAGGCAAAGTAACATGGGTTACTTACTCTGCAGCCACAGAATAAGTGAAAGATGCTACCTGACTCATAGCTCGGACATACACTGATACAGAAGAGAGCAGTGTCTCCTGAGAGGGTAAGCACCACACTCTTGTCCATGTCTCTTAGTCTCATTTTTATGTCCCACCAATGTATGGAATCATGTAGTTCTTGTTTTTTTCTGATTTACTTATTTCACTCCATATACTGTTATCAAGATCCCACCATTTTGTTGTAAATGATCCGATGTCATAATTTCTTATGGCTGAGTAGTATTCCATAGTGTATATGTGCCACATCTTCTTTATCCAGTCTTCTATTGAAGGGCTTTTTGGTTGTTTCCATGTCTTGGCCATGGTGAACAATGCTGCAATAAACATGGGGCTACATGTGTCTTTACGTATCAATGTTTCTGAGTTTTGGGGTATATATCCAGTAGAGGGATTGCTGAATCATAAGGAAGTTCTTTTTTCAGTTTTTTGAGGAACCACCATAATTCTTCCATAATGGTTGTACTACTTTACATTCCCACCAACAGTGAATGAGGGTTCCTTTTTCTTCAAAGCCTCTCCAACATTTGCTATTATCTGTCTTGTTGATAATAGCTAATCTAACAGGTGTGAGGTGGTATTTCATTGCAGTTTTGATTTGCATTTCTCTAATAACTAATGAAGATGAGCATCTTTCCATATATCTGTTGGTCATTTGTATTTCTTCCTGAGAGAAGTGTCTGTTCATGTCCTCTTCCCATTTTTTTATTGAATTGTTTGTTTGGTTGTTGTTGAGTTTTATGAGTTCTTTGTATATTTTGGATATTAGGCCCTTATCTGAGCTATTGTTTGAAAATATCATTTTCCATTTAGTTGGCTGTCTGTTTATTTTGTTGTCAGTTTCTCTTGCTGAGCAAAACCTTCTTAGTCTGATGTAGTCCCATTCATTTATTTTTGCCTTCACTTCTCTTGCTTTTGGAGTCAAATTCATAAAATGCTCTTTAAAACCAAGGTCCATGAGTTTAGTACCTATGTCTTCTTGTATGTACTTTATTGTTTCAGGTCTTATATTTAGGTCTTTGATCCACTTTGAATTAATTTTAGTACAAGGGGACAAACTGTAGTCATTTCATTCTTTTGCATGTGACTTTCCAATTTTCCCAGCACCATTCATTGTAGAGGCTTTCTTTTCTCCCTTGTGTGTTGTTGGCCCCTTTATCGAAAATTATTTGACCATGTATATGTGATTTTATTTCTGGACTTTCTATTCTGTTCCATTGGTCTGAGTGTCTATTTTTCTGTCAATACCATGCTGTTTTGATTGTCATGGCCGTACAATATAGTTTGAAGTCAGGTATTGTAATGCCTCCAGCTTCATTCTTTTTCCTTAGGATTGCTTTGGCTATTCGGGGTTTTTTATAGTTCCATATAAATCTGATGATTCTTTGTTCCATTTCTTTAAAAAAAGTCATAGGAATTTTGATGGGAATTGCATTAAATTTATAAATTGCTTTGGGTAATAATATGGCCATTTGGATTATATTTATTCTTTATATCCAAGAACAAGGAATATTTTTACATCTCATTTTATCTTTTTCGATTTCCTTTAACAATGCTTTGTAGTTTTCATTATATAGATCCTTTACATTCTTTGTTATCTTTATTTTTAGGTATATTTTTGTTGTTGCAATCGTGAAGGGGATTATTTTTTTGAGTTTGTTTTGTAATATTTCATTGTTGGCATATAGAAAGGCTATAAACTTTTGTATGTTAATTTTTATCCTGCGACCTTACTGTATCGGTTTATTGTTTCTAGTAATCTTTTTGTGGAGCCTTGGCTATTATTCTTCATCCATTTTTTCTTCCTTAAATCAAATTAATAATTTAGAGCTGCACCTTAAGCTATTTTATCTACTTTAGTTGATATGCACAAAAAGTCTAATCTTTAGATATGAAGCAAATAATGACTGTGAGACTATCTAAATATCATGCTAGATCATGTCCTAATAAGCCTTTCTAATGGCCATCTGTCTCTTTTATGAAATTTAACTTTGTTGAAACAACTTCACAGTTGATTGGGATTCTGTTCTTTTACAACCCTATTCAGTTACAAGATAACTTTGCAGAAAAATATAAGGTGTGTTAATTGTTTTTTTTTCTTTCACAAATAAAAATTATTTCAATAGTTATAGTCCAATTAGCTTAAAGCACATTAACTAACTTAGCAATCATACCTTGCTACTCGCCGTAGTTGACTGTGCACATCTCTGCTTTTTTTTTTTTTTTTTTTTGGTTTTTTGTTTGTTAGGTTTTTTTTGGACCATCTCATGTCATTTTGCTGAGATGAACACTTAATAGGTTAAATAAAATTTTAAAATGTACTCCTATCTCTATGCTTTTAGTTAGTTGACATTTTAGCTGAGGCTAGGAGAGCAGTTCCAGGGAGCAGGAAAGTCCTGAAACCCAGACGAGATCACTAACAACGCTGTCATTCTCTGAGTTCTGATAACCTGTCCCTGTGAACCACATTTGTTCAATATTTATATAACCTCATTTAATCTTTACAATGAACTGACAAAATAAAAACAATTATTCTTATTTTTAAAAACGGAGAACTGTGTCACATTATATAATTTTTTTCCAAGACAGCTCACACTATAAATGATAGCTCCAAGAATTTAACTAAAACTGTCTGACTACATTAATTTTTTATTAAGACATTTCAATTTTATTGTATAAAAATTGCTTTTTTTATGTCTTAGGCAGAGACTCTTCTGTTCTAGAGAAATTAAGGCAAATGGATGGAGTCATTGCCTGTGAAGAATGCATTAGCTAGACTCATCACTGCACCATGGTATTTCCTTCCCATTTTGAACAAATGGAAAAGCGATTTTAGTTAAAAAGAAAAAGTCAGTGATACCACAGCTATTTAATCCACTTTTCCACTGATGAACACTTGGGCTGTTTCCAGATCTTGGCTATTGTAAACAATGCTGCAATAAACATGGGGTTGCATATTTTCTTTTGAATCAGTGATTTGAGATTCTTAGACTATCATATGACCTCACTTATATGTGGAATCTAATGACACAGTGAACAGAGTAAAGGAATAGAGGCAGAGGCAGGGTCACAGGGAGCTGAGGGACAGCTGTCAGAGGGAAGGTAGATGAGGAGATGAGATCAGAGAAGGTGAAGGGATTAGTCAAATTATATATATATAACACATAGATACAGATCATGGGACAGCAAATCCCAGAGGAAAAGGGGGGAGGTAATAGGGGGAGGGGGCAAAAGGGGTGTAATGGAAGACATGTGGTTGGGGGGTGAGGGTGTTATATTGAGTGGGACACTTGAATCCATGTAAACACAATAAATTAAAATTAATAAAAATTAAAAAGAATAAAAATACCCCAAGAAAAATTAGTTCAATTGTGATGGAAGAAAACCTAACTTGGGGTGATAAACACACAATACAGAATACAAAAGATATGTTGTATAATTGTGCACCTGAAACCAGTATAATTTTGTTAACCAGTGTCACCTCAATATATTCAATAAAAAGGGAAAAAAAGGAGAAAAATGTTCATTCAGTTTTCAATATGTAATGCAAATACACTGAGGTATACCTTAGTTAATGATTTGGGGATGTGCTTAATTATTATTCTATGAGATTTTAACACTTCTCATAACCCAAGGCAGAAAAAAAAAAAAAAAAATGAACATTCACTCCATAAAACGCACAGGCATTTTTTTGTGCATTTTTGGGGGCAAAAAAAGTACGTCTTATGGAGAGAAAAATATGGTAATTACCCAGTTTGCTACTTTACTGGAAGTTTGGAATATCATAGGGAAAAGTAGACACAACTTTTCCCATCCTGATTCTTTATTTCTAGTAAACCTGTATTTCAATTCTTTACTATTGAAATTAATCTGATAAATAAATTTAAGTAAGAGATTTGTTTTCTTACAAACTACTTTTCAAATAAAGTTTTGAAAAGTAGCCTCTTAAATTGATTTTTTATATGTATATAGTAATATTTATGTGAAGGTTTAGCTTGGTTGGTTAGATAGTCATAATGAAGTACAGAGGTTGCAGGTTCAATCTCCACTCAGAGCACATACAAAAACAGACTGATGTTTCTCTCTCTCTATCTCTCTCTCTTTCACCCCATCCTCTCTCTCTAAAAAAAAATATATATATATATATATATATATATATAAAATAAAAAATAAATGAAATAAAGGTTTCTCCATGTTTTTTCATGGTTGAGAGCTCATTTCTTTTTTATTGCTAAATAATATTTAATTGTTTGGATGTAGCACAGTTTATCTATTCACCCATTGAAGAAAGTCTTGATTGATTACAACTTTTAGCATTTTTGAGTAAAACTGCTATAAACAACTGTGTGCAGTTTTTTGTGTGGACATAATTTTCAACTTTTTTGGGTAAATACAAATAAGCACTAATAGTAGATTAAAAGTTAAGAGTATGTTTAATTTTGTAAAAAACCATCAAGCTGTTTTTTAAAGCACCTGTACCATTTTGTATTTTCACCAGCAATGAATGAGATTCCTGTTCCAGGTGCTAACCAGCATTTGGTGGTGTCAGTTTTCTGGAATTTGGCTATTTTAATAGGTGTGCAGTGGTATCTTTTTGTTTTAATTTGAATTTTCCTAATGGCATAGAATGTGGAAGATCTTGTCATAATCTTATTAAGCATATGTATATCTTATTTCATGATGTCAGTTAAGGTATTTGACCCATTACTTAATTGGAATTTTTTCTTACTGTTGAGTTTTAAGACTTCTGCATAGATTAAATAACATCGCTCTATTATTTCTTTCACTGATTTTACCTTTAGCTTCATGTCAAAAAGATATCATCAAACCCCAGGTAATCTAGATGTTCTTCTGTGGGAAGAACTTGATAACTTGGCATTATTGTGTCTTTCTATCCATGAAAATGGTCTAGTTCTCTATTTTTTTAGCTCTTTGATTTAATTCATCAGGTTTTGGGTTTTTTTTAGTTTTCCTCCTATATATTTTTAGATATTTTGATAGAATTATGCCTAACTATTTTATTTTGGAAGTTTTAATATAAGTTGTATTTTAATTGCAAATTTTACTTGTTTAATGCAGGTATTAATGCAGAGATTTTAAGACTGAAAACATCATTAAAAACATTAGATCTAGTTTTCTCTTGGTTTATAACATTCCACCAGCTACCTGTTTGGTGTTTTTTCTTTTTTGTCTTCTGACATTGCTATTTGTAGCTGATATGCATTTTGTTTTAAACTGTCTCAAGAGTTTATTGAGAACATAACTGACAAATGAGGACTAAGTGTGTCACTTTTCAGCATGCTTTTATATTTATTCTTATAGTAATCAACTATTATGGATTGAATTGTATCTTTCCCAAATTTATATGTTCAAGCCTTAACCTCCCAATGTAACTAAATTCATAAATAGTCTTTATAAAAGTAATTAAGATCATAGGGTGGGTCACCTGTCCCATAGGATTGGTATCTTTAAAGAGGATGAAACACCAGAAATGTGTGCATATTGTAGAAAGGCTATGTGAGGATTTGGTGAGAAGCTGGCCATCAGCAAGCCAAAGGAGAAGGGCCTCCAGAGAAACCAAATCTTCAACATTTTGATCTTAAATTTTCAAATTTCAGAATGGAGAGAAAAAACAAAAACATTTTTGTTGTTGAAGCCACCAGTCTTTGGTAGTTGTTAGGGCAGTTGAAGTATACTGATACACCAAAATATATTGATGTGCATGTTCTCAGTTCAGCTTTCTTGACTTAAAAATGAAACATTGCTTTTCTTCTGGTCCTGATATTATTTGAATCTTAGCATTTTTTTTTGAAATTCCTTTTATCATCATCATTCTTTTATCACTTTCATCATGACTTTGGAAAGAAACCTCAGTAATCTATATTGCTTAAGAGTTGACAATCAGATAGTATTATCAAGTTAGAAATTTACCCAAGCATCACTGCAGGAGGTCACTTACAAATACACATTTAAGTATTTTAAAGGCTTTGTCTTAATCTTTACTATGGGATTTAATCTTCAGAAAAGTACCTTTGTTTATAATGACATTCTGTTTCTTAAAAAGAGTTATCAAAACTTGTAATTATTTATCTATATGACTATTTACACTAGAAATATAAGATTTTTTAGTAATATATGTATCATTTAGCATGTACTATCTTTTTGAAGAGTATTTTCAAAATTAGCAAGAAATAAAACCTCATTTTGTTATGTAAAAGCTAAAATAATTAATAGAGTAACATAATGCAATAATCTGAATACTACAGTAGATATAAGATTTCAGAAACAAATTGTTTAATAATCATTTGATTATACTTGAACTTTTGCCTTTTATAAGATGAGCATAATTTGAAATACTTGTTTTGAATAATCTGAGTAATTGAATTTGATTTTATAAATATTTTGATAAGTAAATATTTATATTTGAACTTTCTTTAGATATATTGCTATATTAATAATAATGTTTTTCCAATATTTAAAGAGCTTATTTAATTATATGAAAAAGATTATAAATTGTTTTTTACTTTATTACAACTTTTACACACATTTATATACCATAAAAAGGAAAGTTAAATTAGCAAAAATTACAAATATCATAATCAGTCAAAATAATTTTCCACATAAAAGAAGTAAAATGGTAAATCTTAAAATACTTTCTGAAGTTGACTGAGTTAATATAGCTATAACTTTTGAGTGAGGGAGATAATAAAGGGCCTGGTACAGTGATGCTAACAGGTAGATTGTTGAAGTCTGGCAGTCACATTTCTTTTTAAAATATTACATATAATAATACACGTCTTTTTTATTTAAAAAAAATCAGCTTGACCTGTGGTGGCACAGTAGATAGAGCATAAACCTGGAACACTGAGGTTGCCAGTTCAAAACCCACGACTTGCCTGTTCAAGGCACATGCGAGAAACAACTTCTCTGAGCTTCCTGCTCTTCCTCCACTTCTTTCTCTCCTCTCTCTGATATCAATAAATGAAATCTTTAAAAAAAGTATTCTGTTAAAAAAGGTCCTGACCTGTGGTGACACAGTGGGTATGGCATCAACCTGGAATGCTGAGGTTCAAAACCCCAAACTCACTTGGTCAAGACACATATGAGAGGCAACTGCATGTTAATTCTTTCTGCTTCTCCCTCTACCTTTTTCTTCATCTCTCTTCTCTCTAAAATCAATAAATAAAATCCTAAAAAAATAAAGACAAGAGAACCATAAGTTAACTGCACGTATATATGCATAAAACATATATACCTGTGGTTATTTTATGGCTACATACATGTTTATTATATTTATCATTAAGTTAGTCTAAGTAAAGTGTTTGTGAAAAATGATTAGTACTAATTTTTAAACAATTTTAATAAATTGAACCACCTAATTCCTACTTTTATTCATTTTTAGTTGAAAATTATAAATTGAGTCCTGGCCTGTAGTGGTGCAGTGAATAAAGTGTCAACCTGGAATGTTGAGGTCGCTGGTTCAAAACCCTGAGCTTGCCCTGTCAAGGCACATATGGAAATTGATGCTTTCTGCTCCTTCTCCCTAAAAATGGATAAATAAAGTCTAAAAAAAGAGAAAGAAATTAAAATTATGAATTAAAAAATATGGAAAACAGAAATTATTACACTATTTTAATGAGTATTTTTGATAGAGAAATAATTGAATATATTCAAAACAAACATTTTACCCATATTCTTAAAAACAGCTAGATATTGATATTAGAAATAGAAACCAACCTTCTTAATTTTATTGCAAATATTCACATTGTTACTAATTAAAGAAGGTCAATTATCTACTCAAAAGTTGTCAATAAATGTTAAATTTTTAGACATTGAGTGACTGATAATTTATTTATTTATTTGAGTCTTTATTAGGAAGCAATTGAGTTATACAAAGACTTTGTATTTTTCCTAAAACATCTAAGTACTTCAGGTATTATTTAATTAAATTAAATAGCATTGATGGTACAGAAAATTGAATTTAATACTATGTTAAGCAAAAAACTTATATTTTATTCATGTCATTTGTTCCAAGTGTGACTGAATTAAAGTATTATTTGTGTTTATAATATAAGCACTTGAGTAAAACAAAGTGACTATTACTCTGTACCTTGAAAGAAAATAATAAGCTCCTTATTGAGATATGTCAGATCTATTCACATTATTTTATAAATGTACATTGTTTTATTTGTTGTGAATTAGAATTAATTTGACAGTCTTTTTCTTAAAATCAAGTGAATAATATTTCTAAAAGTAACTTAATAAAATCAATCCTAAAATATTTTGAATCTATTTTGATGCCTTTGGGAAATAAAGTAGGATAAATAAAAGTAAAATATGCCAAGAAAACTTGATTATAAGGTACAGAGATGTAGATTAAATAATAATGAGACAAGGAGATTTGACTTGGTGTTGTGAACACACAATATAACATACAGGTGATGTATTATAAAATTGTATACCTGAAACCTATATAATTTTATTAATACCACCCTTAATAAATTTAATAAAATGATAATGACATTAAAAACTAAAATTTTCAATTAATGTAACATTAATTCACCAATTTGTAAATTGACATTGGTGACCTTAAGTAGAGCTGGTGACCAGGGCTGACTCTGACCCCCAGTGAATTCATTTTAAGCTTGTTTTAAGTTATTTATGGCCACAACCAAGAAACAAGAAAAGACAGCAATGTTTCTAACAAAAGTCAAACTCACAGTTAGAAAATAGAATGAGTGCCATGATTCAATTATTATAAACAACAAAATCTAAGTTGACAGTAAAACTATCAAAGTTAGTAGTTTAAAACTTATATAGTGGACACAAACCATTAAATGATCAGAACACGCCCTGGCCAGTTGGCTCAGTGGTAGAGCGTTGGCCTGGTGTGCAGAAGTCCTGGGTTCGATTCCAGGCCAGGGCACACAGGAGAAGCACCCATCTGCTTCTCCAGCCCTCCCCCTCTCCTTCCTCTCTGTCTCTCTCTTCCCCTCCCGCAGCAAGGCTCCATTGGAGCAAGGATGGCCCGGGCGCTGGGGATGGCTCCTTGGCCTCTGCCCCAGGCACTAGAGTGGCTCTGGTCGCGACAGAGCAATGCCCCGGAGGGGCAGAGCATCGCCCCCTGGTGGGCGCGCTGGGTGGATCCCAGTCGGGCGCATGTGGGAGTCTGTCTGACTGTCTATCCCCATTTCCAGCTTTGGAAAAATAAAAAAAAAAAAAAAAAAAAAAAGATCAGAACACAACTTCCCAGAAGTTTATAATATACACCCAAGAAATGAAGAACACAATATGCTGCCATTTTGAAGGCAACCCAATTGAGATATGAAATGACAGTGTATAAACTAAAAATAGACAAGTAATTTACCACTAAATATTTGTGTTAACAGGTAGATTAAACAAAGAACATGTTAGTCGATTGGAGTTGGCCAATCTGCTAACAGAATTTAAAATTAATATTATCAACTTGAGGCTTCAAGCCAAATGGAATTGAACCAAATGATAACTATAAAGGCCTTTGCTGATATAGAAGCAGAAAGCACATAGTACAATGATAAAGGAAGTTAAAAAAAAGAGAGGAGTCAAAAGCAAGTAATGAAAAGCATGAGTATTTAAGTTGCAGATTCTTCCCACTAAGAAGACAGCTTTAAAACTCCAGGTACTACATTCAAGTATAAGGCTAATATTTTTGAGTAAAATATTTGAATTCCAGGAACAATATAAAGTTCTTGTCTGAATTCTCAACAAATATTATATACCAGAGAAGGAAACTATAATATTGTCATAAATGGAATTTGTAAGGCAGGTGAATTAATTCTTTCAGAGATTCACCATTAACAAAGAACAACAAATAACTCAAGATCTATTATGACACAAATGTTCTAAGTAGTTGACATTCTTCCTATGTTGGCTTAATTAAATTTGATTGTTTAATGTATGACTAAAAATTTTTGAAAATGTTTGTGAAACTTAACAGCATGTTGCAGTGTTTCCTAATAAAAAGTTTGTCATTTAAAGTTATTACATGAATTTAAGAAATAAATGTATTATATGAGGAAGGAGGAGACAGCCTCCTCTTCCCTGAGAAGGAAGAAACAAAAAGAATACAATGAAAATGACCCAGCCAGGGTAACCAAGTCAGCCAGTGTTAAATTAACTATATCCCATAGTTCTCTAAGTCAGTGCTTACTATCACTTACAATACAAAGCAAGAATAGCAGGTTCTGTATGTAATTATGACCAGTAATCTGGAAACTTCTTCTCCCTTGCTGACCCCACTGAAACTCTCCATTCCCTCTCCTTGAGTCCTGAGAAAACTTAAGCAAAGAAATCACATGCCCATTGCTTAGATACTGTAAGGGGATATTGTAAAGTATTTTTTCTGCCGAGGAAGAAAGAAGGGCGTATTTACCAAGTGTGGAATAGCAAAAGCCTTATTTAGTAGAGTGCTTCCTGGAAGAGGTTCTCTGGTCCGCGATATAGGGGCCAGAGAAGTCACACAGAGTCTTCTACTGGGGGGGTAATTTATAGGGTCGGTAGGGTGATGGTGAGTTGATATGACATGGCAAAGTTTCATTGGCTGACAGATGGTTTTTCTTTTTCAAAGGGCTTCAAGCCATTTCTTTTTGGTAGGCATGTGTGTGAGCAGTTCCAGCCAAAGTTCCTGGGCCTGGTTCCTCATGTGACCTTTCTCCACTGCCAACCAGCCACACAGATATAACCTATAAGAAAATCAACTTTGGGGAGCTCGTGTTCTGGAGCTACAAGCCCACATGCTCCACTGACTTCAATAAATTCTCCTTACTTCACTGATTAAGTTATCTGAGTGTCTATCCTCCATCGGGTCACTTTATGCTACAATAAGGAGTTACAATTATTTTCTAAAAGCATAATTACAAGGTACATTAGAAAGAACAAGAAAATTAAGTAAATATAATTTTAAATGTTTAAAATCTATAACATTAACTATTATTAAACATAATTAAAACATTACAGTAAAATTTAGACTCTGACTACTGTTCTTATTTTAACATAAAAAATTTAACTGTTCCTCTATTTTACCTCTGAAGACAGGTAAATGAATGTATTTTCTTTGGATGCCATGCTCAGGTAAAATTATGAGAAAATATTACAAAAGTATTATCTATGCTGAGAAATGTAAAGTCAAAATAGTAACCAAATGCTGCAATATTTACAATAGACTTTTTTATGAAGTCACTAATTATTATAATAAATCTAGAAGACGTTTTGGGTTATTTTTCCTAATAAAAGAGATAAAGCAAATATGTAACTCTGAAATCATAACCATATATTATAGTACTCCAGCCCACTGGGAACTACCATTATCTTGTGGAAGAAACCTACTTAAGACACAAACTTTTGTCAAGAGCAGGAAGGGGAGGCCTGCCAAGGGAGGCAAAGAGAGACCTGCTGAATCTCCTTCTCCCTTAGCTTTTATTGATTAGAAGCAGAACAGAGGTAACAGGATTACAAGGGAGGAAGATAAGGGGATGAGAAAAAAATGATTAATGACCATTTTGCCAACATGGAGAAAGGACTAATTTGGTCAGTGCATTCTTTTTCTTTGCTAATTAACAAGCACAAAGAAAGGGACAATCTACAGTGTTTCCCAACCTTTTTTGTGCCATGCCCCACCTTAACTTTTCTAAAATTTTTATGTCCCCCCCTATGTAACATACATAATTTTTAACATTAAAAAATTGATTTGTTGGCCAACAGATATATGAAAAGATGCTCAGCTTCATTAGTTATTAGAGAAATGCAAATCAAAACTACAATGAGATACCACCTCACTCCTGTTAGATTAGCTATTATCAACAAGACGGGTAATAGCAAATGTTGGAGAGGCTGTGGAGAAAAAGGAACCCTCATTCACTGTTGGTGGGACTGTAAAGTAGTACAACCATTATGGAGGAAAGTATGGTGGTTCCTCAAAAAACTGCAAATAGAACTACCTTATGACCCAGCAATCCCTCTACTGGGTATATACCCCAAAACCTCAGAAACATTGATACGTGAAGACACATGTAGCCCCATGTTCATTGCAGCACTGTTCACAGTGGCCAAGACATGGAAACAACCAAAAAGCCCTTCAATAGAAGACTGGATAAAGAAGATGTGGCACATATACACTATGGAATACTACTCAGCCATAAGAAATGATGACATCAGATCATTTACAGCAAAATGGTGTGATCTTGATAACATTATAAGGAGTGAAATAAGCAAATCAGAAAAAAACAAGAACTACATGATTCCATACATTGGTGGAACATAAAAATGAGACTAAGAGACATGGACAAGAGTGTGGTGGTTACCAAGGGTGGGGGGGGGAGGGAGGACATGGGAGGGAGGGAGGGAGAGAGTTAGGGGGAGGGGGAGGGGCACAGAGAACTAGATAGAGGGTGACGGAGGACAATCTGACTTTGGGCGAGGGGTTTGCAACATAATTTGATGACAAAATAACCTAGACATGTTTTCTTTGAATATATGTACCCTGATTTATTAATGTCATCCCATTACCATTAATAAAATTTATTAAAAAAAAAAAAAAAAGAAGAAAAAATGGGCAAAAGAAATGATTAGACACTTCTCCAAAGAGGACATACAGATGGCCAAGAGGCATATGAAAAAAGGCTCAACATCACTAATCATTAGAGAAATGCAAATTAAAACCACAATGAGATATCACCTCACACCAGTCAGAATGGCACTCATCAACAAAAGAACACAGAATAAGAGCTGGTGAGGTTGTGGGAAAGATGGAATCCTCCTGCACTGCTGGTGGGAGTACAGACTGGTGCCGCCACTGTGGAAAACAGTATGAAGATTCCTCAAAAAATTAAAAATCAAACTGCCTTTTGACCCAGCTATCCCACTACTAGGAATATATACCAAGAACACCATAGCTCTGTTTCAAAAAGAGAAATGCACCCCCATGTTAATGGCAGCATTGTTCACAGTTGCGAAGATCTGGAAACAATCCAAGTGTCCGTCAGTGCATGAGTGGATTAAAAAGCAGTGGTACGTATATACAATGGAATAATATGAGGCCACGAAAAAGAATGAAATCTTACCTTTTGTGATAACATGGATGGACATGGAAACTATTATGTTAAGTGAAATAAGCCAGGCAGAAAAAGAAAAATATCATATGACCTTACTCATTTGAGGAATCCAATGAACAATGTGAACTGAGGAAAGGAATTGAGACAGAGGTGGGATAAAAGGGACCAGAGGAAAAGAGAACAGAGGGAAAGGGGATGATAGGATGGGATAAACCTGAAGGGAAGGGGAAAGGGTGCTGTGGGGAAGGGGGCAAGGGAGACATGGAGGGGAATACGGGGGAGGGTGGGTGCATTCGGGGCAACACTAGTATTTATGTAAACACAATAAATTAAAATCAATAAAAAATTACCACTAGTTAAAAAAAAATTGATTTGTTCACTTAATAAACATAAATGGTAGGTTCTAGGAAGAAATCACTATGAAATTGTTAACAAAACACAGTAAGTAAAATTTCAAAACATATAATGAAAAACAGAAATTTAAATTCCAAATAATTTTAATACAGATTTTTCTATATTTATTTATTATTTTAATTTAGTGTGATCCTAGCGCTTGATGCTTGCTGCACAGAGATTTTATATTAGGTTCCAATTTGGTTAGTTTTAGTCTCAAGTCTCCACGTTGTGTTATATCCAGCCGATTTCTTTTTTTTTACCAGTAAATCATTTACAGCACTAAATCTACATTCAGCTAAAAATGAAGATGAGATGACGTCAGAGTAATGGCGGGGTAGGAAGCGATACCGATAAATCTCCCCCAAAACTCAACAAGATCTTCAACCAGAAACAGAAAAACCTATCCTTGGAACCTCCAGATGCAATACACCCGAAGGTATGGTTGAGCAAAAAATTGGCTAAATATATAACCAAACCCCGAAGGAAAGAGGGAGTAAGAAATGCTCGGCCTTCCTCACTAACCTAACCAGGGCGGCTTTCTCTGGGAACTGTGAATATAGAAACTGAGGCGGACAAAGAGGGTGAATAGATCCAGGCCACGGCACAAATGGCCGAACCAGGCTGTGGCACGGAGATCCAAGCTGAGGAAAAACTGTTCCTGTGACAATCTGGGCAATACAGCTAACACTCGCGCCAAACCCAGACAAAGAAAGACAAGCGGGACAGCCATTTTCCATAATCCCCTTGTCGGTGCATGCAGATAGTGGGTGAGAGATTCCTTCCGAAGCCCCGGGAGTGGGCACCGTGTTGTCCAAAGGAGAGGCAGAGTCAGAGGCCTTTGTGTGGGCCAAAAGTGGAATCTCTGGGCAGACTTAGCGCCCTGGGAAAGCCGCACATGGGAGGGAACGAGAACTAATTCCAATAATGGAACTTTTCCATGCTACTGGGGGTTTCACTCAGAGGGAAACGCAGCCGGCCTGATATCCTGGTCTGCGCGCACAGATAGTGAGCGAGAGATTCCTCCGAGTGCCTCGGCAGTGTGCACCCATGTTTTCGCACAGAGGGGCATAGTCAGGGGCCTTTGTGTGGGCCAAAGCGGAATCTCGAGCTGCCCCAGCACCTTGCAAAAGCTGCGCACGGGGACGGAGCGAGAGCCAATTCCAATGCTGGAATTTTTCCATGTGATTGGGGGTTTCACTCAGAGCGTGAGACTTCTGGTCTGATATCCTGGTCTGTGCGCACAGATAGTGAGCAAGAGTTTACTTCAAGTGCCCTGGGAGTGGGCGCCCGCCTGTGTTACCAGACAGAGTGGCAGAGCCAGAGGTCTTTGAGTGGGCAGAAACCCTGCCTGATTATGCTAGCAGCTCTGACTGACTGAGCCTGACCCAGAGTCCTGTGCTGAGTGGAAATAGAGTGGGGAGTTGCCAGCTCTTTGAGCCTCTTACTATACAGGCAGAGGCAGCAGCAAACCCATAGCTGGATTATCAGGCTACTAATTGAGGAAGGAAAGACTAGGAGAAAGGCTCCAGAAATACGGACTCTCTCACTGTTGGAGGCTATAAATGCTAATGAGACTCGACTGCCAACGAGACTAAAGCACAATACATGACATTGCCATAGAGACTTATCAACTGCAAACCTCTATCTGAGAGTGCCAAAGGGGCAGAACCTGGGGTACAGAGTCACCGACCAGGAAGAGGGAGAGAAAAGAAAAAGCAAGAAGAAAACCTCTCAAAATCAAGAATAATCTGCAGACTTTATAACCTATCCCATTTTATTATATTTTTTCATTTGTTTCTCTTATCTTCATTCTTGATATTTTTTTTTCCTCCTCCAATTTGGCCAATTAACTCTCTGCCGGTCTTACTCTCTCCTCTCCTTGAACTACACTAGCCATAAGTGTTACATCTCCCATTATCTTTTATCTCCTCTTCCTTTCTCTCTATGAGGGTTGCACTCCAAAACCCTTAATTCTTTCTCTCTCTCTCTCTCTCCCCTCTTTTTTCTTTTTTCTTCTTTTAGTGGTTCCCTCTTTTTCTCTCTCTTTCTCTCTTTCTTTTCTCCCTCTATATTAGTTTCTTCCTTACTTCTTTACATCTCCTCTCATTCAAACCTCAATAATAAACAAATTATCTTATCTGGTACTCAAACTTATGTTTGTGGCATTTTGGGGTTTTTTTACTTCACCTTTTTAACTCACTAGCAGTGTTCACATCCCTCGCTCTCCATTTTACCTAGTTCTTGTTCCACTAAATACAATAGTAATTTTTTAAATTGTCCCCCCATTTTTCTGTTTCCCACTTATTCCTCTCATCATAACTCTTAACCAACCAACACCTAAAAGCAAATCATTTTATTCTTGACCCAAATTTTATCCTTATTTGCTTTTTGTGGGTCCATACCCCCTTCTTTTTTCTTTCTTTTTTTTTTTTTGCTCCTTTATTACTTTTCCCCAATTCAGGCCCTCCATCACAGGCATTGTTTGTTATAATTCACAGTTCACCACAAGATTTTCTCAAGAAAGAGGGGAGAGGAGAGGAGAGGAAAAAAGGAGGGGGGGAATAATTTCCTTTTTTAAAAAAATTTTATTTTATTTTATTTTTCTTTATTTCATTATTAATTTTTTTAAAAAAAACAACTCTTTTTGATTTTATATTTTTTGTAACTTTTTATTCTTTATTAAATCTCATTAATACTATCAACAAAACCACCCTCAGATGCCATTAAGAAAGAGAAAATCGAATATCATGGATACAAAAGAAAGAGAGGAAACACAGTTAGATGAGGAAAAATCTATGGAGAAAAAATTTAATATATTGGAAACCTTGGAGCTAAATGACAGGGAATTCAAGACAGAAATCTTAAAAATCCTTCGAGATATACAAGAAAACACAGAAAGGCAATTTAGGGAGATCAGAAAACAACTCAATGAACACAAAGAATATATGTCTAAGGAAATTGAAACTATAAAAACAAATCAAACAGAGATGAAAAACTCAATTCACGAGCTGAAAAATGAAGTAACAAGCTTAGCTAATAGAACAGGTCAGATAGAAGAGAGGATTAGTGAAATAGAAAACAAGCAACTTGAGGCGCAACAGAGAGAAGAAGAAAGAGACTCAAAAATTAAAAAAAAATGAGATAGCCCTACAAGAATTATCTGACTCCATCAAAAAGAATAACATAAGAATAATAGGTATATCAGAGGGAGAAGAGAGAGAAAATGGAATGGAGAACATACTCAAACAAATAATAGATGAGAACTTCCCAAGCCTGTGGAAAGAACTAAAGCCTCAAGTTCAAGAAGCAACCAGAACTCCGAGTTTTCTTAACCCCAACAAACCTACTCTAAGGCATATCATAATGAAATTGGCACAAACCAACAGCAAAGAAAAAATTCTCAAGGCAGCCAGGGAAAAGAAGAATACAACATATAAAGGAAGGCCCATTAGATTTCATCAGATTTCTCAACAGAAACTCTACAAGCTAGAAGAAAGTGGACCCCAATATTTAAAATCCTGAAAGAGAGGAACTTCCAGCCACAAATACTATACCCATTAAAGCTATCCTTCAAATATGAAAGAGAAATAAAAACATTCACAGATACAGAAAAGATGAAATTTTTCATCAGAAAACCCCCACTCCAGAAATTACTAAAGGGGGTTCTCCAATCAGATACAAAGAACAAAAAAAAAAAAAACAAAGCCACAAGTAAAAGCTCCAAGAAGAACACAATAAAAACCAAATTTAAACTGTGACAACAACAAAAAGAAAGGGGGGAGAGGATAGAGATTAACAGTAGCAAAGGACGATGGAGTGGCAAAAGTACTCACAAAATAGTTCACTACAATGAACAGGGTAGGAACCCTTTTCATTACTTAAAGGTAACCACCATTGAAAAAACCACCACAGAAGCACATGAGATAAAAAAAGATAGCAACAGAGGAAACATGTATGGAATACAACCAAATAAAAACAAAAGATAGAAAAACGAAAGAGAAGGATCACATAAGACACAAAACTAACAGAAAGCAAGATATAAAATGGCAATAGGGAACTCACAAGTGTCAATAATTACACTAAATGTAAATGGATTAAACTCACCAATAAAAAGGCACAGAGTACCAGAATGGATTAAAAAAGAAAATCCAACTGTATGCTGCCTACAGGAAACTCATCTAAGTAACAAGGATAAAAACAAATTCAAAGTAAAAGGCTGGAAAACAATACTCCAAGCCAATAACATCCAGAAAAAAGCAGGTGTAGCAATACTCATATCTGATAATGCTGACTACAAGACAACAAAAGTACTCAGAGACAAAAATGGCCATTTCATAATGGCTAAGGGGACACTGAATCAAGAAGACATAATAATTCTTAATATATATGCACCAAACCAAGGAGCACCAAAATATATAAGACAGCTACTTATTGACCTTAAAACAAAAACTGACAAAAATACAATCATACTTGAGACCTCAATACACCGCTGACGGCTCTAGATCGGTCATCCAAACAGAGATTCAACAAAGACATAGTGACCTTAAACAAAACACTAGAGCACCTGGATATGATAGATATCTACAGGACATTTTATCCCAAAGTGACTGAGTATACATTTTTCTCCAGTGTACATGGATCATTCTCAAGAATTGACCATATGTTGGGCCACAAAAACAACATCAGCAAATTCAGAAAAATCGAAATGGTACCAAGCATATTTTCTGATCATAAAGCCTTGAAACTAGAATTCAACTGCAAAAAAAAGGAAAAAAATCCCACAAAAATGTGGAAACTAAAAAACATACTTTTAAAAAATGAATGGGTCAAAGAAGAAATAAGTGCAGAGATCAAAAGATATATACAGACTAATGAAAATGACAATATGACATATCAGAATCTATGGGATGCATCAAAAGCAGTGATAAGAGGGAAGTTCATATCACTTCAGGCATATATGAACAAACAAGAGAGAGCCCAAGAGAACCACTTAACTTCACACCTTAAGGAACTAGAAAAAGAAGAACAAAGACAACCCAAAACCAGCCGAAGAAAGGAGATAATAAAAATCAGAGCAGAAATAAATGAAATAGAGAACAGAAAAACTATAGAAAAAATTAATAGAACAAGGAGCTGGTTCTTTGAAAAGATCAACAAAATTAACAAACCCTTGGCAAGACTTACCAAGGAAAAAAGAGAAAGAACTCATATAAACAAAATCCAAAATGAAAGAGGAGAAATCACCACGGACACCGTAGATATACAAAGAATTATTGTAGAATACTATGAAAAACTTTATGCCACTAAATTCAACAACCTAGAAGAAATGGATAAATTCCTAGAACAATACAACCTTCCTAGACTGAGTCAAGAAGAAGCAGAAAGCCTAAACAGACCTATCAGTAGAGAAGAAATAGAAAAAACCATTAAAAACCTCCCCAAAAATAAAAGTCCAGGCCCTGACAGCTATACCAGCGAATTTTATCAAACCTTCAAAGAAGACTTGGTTCCTATTCTACTCAAAGTCTTCCAAAAAATTGAAGAAGAAGCAATACTTCCAAACACATTTTATGAGGCCAACATAACCCTCATACCAAAACCAGGCAAGGATGGCACAAAAAAAGAAAACTTCAGACCAATGTCTCTTATGTATACAGATGCTAAAATACTAAACAAAATACAAGCAAATCGAATACAACAACATATTAAAAAATAATACATCATGATCAAGTGGGATTCATCCCAGAATCTCAAGGATGGTTCAAAATACGTAACACGGTTAACATAATACACCATATCAACAAAACAAAGAACAAAAACCACATGATCTTATCAATAGACGCAGAAAAGTATTTGATAAAATATTACACAATTTTATGTTTAAGACTCTCAACGAAATGGGTATAGAAGGAAAATATCTCAACATGATAAAGGCCATATATGATAAACCATCAGCTAACATCATATTAAATGGCACTAAACTGAAGGCTTTCCCCCTTAAATCAGGAACAAGAAAGGGTTGTCCACTCTCTCCACTCTTATTTAATGTAGTACTAGAGGTCCTAGCCAGAGCAATCAGACAAGACAGAGAAATAAAAGGCATCCATATTGGAAAAGAAGAAGTAAAGGTATCACTTTTTGCATATGATATGATCCTATACATCGAAAACCCCAAAGAATCCACAAAAAGACAATAAGCCAATACAGTAAGGTCGCAGGGTAAAAAATTAACATATATAAGACAATAGCCTTTCTATATGACAACAATGAAACAATTGAGAATGAACTCAAAAGAATAATCCCCTTTACGATTGCAACAAAAACAATAAAATACTTAGGAATAAACATAACAAAGAATGTAAAGGACTTATATAATGAAAACTATAAACCATTGTTAAGGGAAATTGAAAAAGATATAATGAGATGGAAGAATATACCTTGTTCTTGGTTAGAAAGAAAAATATAATCAAGATGGCCATATTACCCAAAGCAATATACAAATTTAATGCATTTCCCATCAAAATTTCAATGATGTTTTTTAAAGAAATAGAGCAAAAAATCATCAGATTTATATGGAACTATAAAAAAACCCCAAATAGCCAAAGCAATCCTAAAGAAAAAGAATGAAGCTGGGGGCATTACAATACCTGACTTCAAACTCTATTATAGGGCCACGACAATCAAAACAGCATGGTATTGGCAGAAAAATAGACACTCAGACCAATGGAACAGAATAGAAAGTCCAGAAATAAAACCACATATATATAGTCAAATAATTTTTGATAAAGGGGCCAACAACACACAATGGAGAAAAGAAAGCCTCTTCAATAAATGGTGCTGGGAAAACTGGAAAGCCACATGCAAAAGAATGAAACTGGACTACAGTTTGCCCCCTGTACTAAAATTAACTCAAACTGGATGAAAGATCTAAGCATAAGACCTGAAACAATTAAGTACATAGAAGAAGACATAGGTACTCAACTTATGGACCTGGGTTTTAAGGAGCATTTTATGAATTTGACTCCACAAGCAAGAGAAGTGAAGGCAAAAATTAATGAATGGGACTACATCAGACTAAGAAGTTTTTGCTCAGCAAGAGAAACTGATAACAAAATAAACAGAAAGCCAACTAAATGGGAAATGATATTTTCAAACAACAGCTCAGATAAGGGTCTAATATCCAAAATATACAAAGAACTCATAAAACTCAACAACAAACAAACACACAATCCAATAAAAAATGGGAGGAGGACATGAACAGACACTTCTCCCAGGAAGAAATAAAAATGGCCAACAGATATATGAAAAGATGCTCATCTTCTTTAGTTATTAGAGAAATGCAAATCAAAACTACAATGAGATACCACCTCACACCTGTTAGATTAGCTATTATCAACAAGACAGGTAATAGCAAATGTTGGAGAGGCTGTGGAGAAAAAGGAACCCTCATCCACTGTTAGTGGGAATGTAAAGTAGTACAACCATTATGGAAGAAAGTATGGTGGTTCCTCAAAAAACTGAAAATAGAACTACCTTATGACCCAGCAATCCCTCTACTGGGTATATACCCCCAAAACTCAGAAACATTGATACGTAAAGACACATTCAGACCCATGTTTATTGCAGCATTGTTCACAGTGGCCAGGACATGGAAACAACCAAAAAGCCTGTCAATAGATGACTGGATAAAGAAGATGTGGCACATATACACTATGGAATACTACTCAGCCATAAGAAATGATGACATCGGATCATTTACAGCAAAATGGTGGGATCTTGATAACATGATACGAAGCAAAATAAGTAAATCAGAAAAAACCAGGAACTGCATTATTTCATACGTAGGTGGGACATAAAAGTGAAACTAAGAAACATTGATAAGAGTGTGGTGGTTATGGGGGTGAGGGGGGAAAGGGAGAGGAAAAGGGGATGGGGAAGGGCACAAAGAAAACTAGATAGAAGGTGACAGAGGACAATCTGACTTTGGGTGATCGGTATGCAACATAATTGAACGACAAGATAACCTGGACTTGTTATCTTTGAATATATGTATCCTGATTTATTGATGTCAGTCCATTAAAAAAATAAAATTTTTAAGAAATAAAAAATGAATAAATAAATAATTAAAATTAAGATGGAAACGGTAGCAATAGTTTTCTTGCACATTTGGTTGAACTTTGGTATTTGATTTCTGTTTCCTCACAAAGCCATGCCATTGATCCTTTGATATTTAATAAAGCTTTAACTGACTCATCATTTTGCAATTCTTCGAGTTCTTCTTGATACTGCATATTTGATATATCAGACAAATCCACTAACATTGGCTGCATCATCCATGTTGGGAAATCAATTTGTTTTATCAGAAAATCTTTCTTTTAAATCAGATGATAGAATATTCAAATGATTGACAATAACAAGTAAAGCGGTATCAATTACTTTACATTTTTGGAGCCAATGAAACTGTTTAAAGTGTTTGTTGTTAATATGTTTCTGACATAACTCAATATTGGTAATGAAACCAAATATCTTTGCTTTTGCATCGACAAGAGTTTTATTTGTTCCTTGAAGTTGCTTATTTAATATATTTAGTTTTTTAAAGATATAGGCTAAATAACTCACAAATGCTTTACCATCTATTGTTAACAGATACTTCATTTCAGGTTTGTCACTTAAAAAATCACTAAGAGTATCAAACAGTTCCATAAATCAGTTTCATAAAACAGTTTCCTTTAGATAGCCATCTTACTTCAGCATGAAGTAAAAGTCTCACATGGTCTTCATTTTGTTCTTCACAAAATAGCTTGAAAAGACGCTCACATTTGGCACTAGCTTTAATAGCATTAACACACTTTATTATTGTATGTAATACTTCATTCAGAACAGGCAAGATGTTTTTAGCTACCAAGTTTTCCCTATGAATAACACAATGCACAAGAATCATTTCTGGATTCGCATCTTTCATCAATTTTAAGCAGCCATTTTTCTTGCCCATCATATTGGGAGCACCATCTGCACCACAAGATGTTATATTTTTCATTGGTATATCATTGACATCTAAGTAGTTTTTTAGCTTATTATATATTTCTTTGGAGGTAGTGGTGTTTTCTAATCTTTTACAGAACAACATTTCTTCAGGAAAATATCCTTTATCAATATATCTTACGTAAGTTATCAATACTGCCTCACTGTCTCTCAAAGTTGATTCATCCATTTGCAAGGAGAATTTTTTTGTTTTCAGCTTTTCACTAAGTTGTTTTTCAATATCCTCACTCATTTCATCTATTCTTCTGCTAACAGTATTGTCACTGAGTGGCATAGCTTTTACATCTTTGTCATTTTTTTCAAGAACCATTTTAAGAAATGCTGATATTGACAGTTTTATTAAATTCTTTCCTATAGTGTGATTTTCTCCAGTTTTAGTGATGAATAAAGAAATTTGATAACTAGCCTCAAGAACACGATTATTAGTTGAAGTATGAGCAGTAAATAGAGACTTTAATGTTGTTCTTTTTTCAAAATTTTTCTTTAAATTTTAAAGTAACTCAAATCTGAATTAGTATGAGCACTATGTTTCGCCTTCAAATGCGCCTCAAGACGACCTCGTTTCATTGATTCGTTGGTCAAGCATTGCTGGCATATAAGACAAAAAGAAATCTGCTCATTATGAACAGTGGGTATGAACCCAAATTTTAAATATTCCTCCAAATATTGACGAGTTTTTTTCTTGCTTGCACCATTCATTTTACTATGGGCTATAAGAAATAAAAATAAGATCAATTAAAAACTAATATTAAAATATGTGTTAAAATATATTCAATGTGACATAGAGTAAACATATACTAAAGATTCATATGTATTTAAATGTATATAACTCATTTACTACACTACCACCGCAAATCAAAAGGTATCTATATTTTTTCCACTTGACAAAATTTTTTGGAAAGTTATGCTTCTAAAATTAAAATTGTCGTGCATGCACTATTATAGCCCCAATAATATTTATAAAATATTAGTGCTTTCTAGCCCCGATGCAAGAAGTACTTAATAAAGAGTTTAATATTGATAAAAATAAAATCAAATACTTACCAATTATATCTATACAATATATATATATGTATATTTATTAAATCTACGAGCTTTTACAACAGTTTTGACTGACACTTATTTCAAATTAACACCAACTGAATGATGTGAAACACTACAGAAGTTGCGATGGTCCAATTAGGTGAGAATAACTGCATTGTTTAGCGAGTTTTTAAAATGTCCGGGGTTCCCCGTGGCAGACGGCACGCTCCGCGGTGAACCCAGGATGAAGTTTACTTGATGACGCCAATCACCCAGTTGATATTTTGGTCTCGTCAAACGAAATTATACTTAATAATTATTTACCGCAATTATTTAAGAATTGCATTTTTTGTTAAATTTGGCACCGATATTTAGCATTGCATTTAAATGGCCCGGGGCGAAAGAGTTAAAGTTGTGTCAAGTCCATTTTCAAATTGCCCCCCTTAACTATCGAATTGCCCCCCTGTGGGGTGTGGGCCCCACGTTGGGAAACACCGATCTAGAACCTCTATGTTAATTCTCTAAAGCCCATTCATATGCATTTATTTGTGTCTGCACAAAGATCACTCACTATAGTTCCTTGGTGTTTGCATCCAAGAGACATTCACTCAGGGCTTTTAACTAAAGTTCCCCAATTCAAGTCACAAAGGGTTCAAGTTTAGATGAGTAATTTCCTACATTTCCCCTTTTTTTGTTTTAGTAAAGATGAACAGAGAGGAAGATGGTTAGGTGGTTGTAGTGCAAGGTAAAGAGCAAGCACAGAGAGAAATAGGGTTTTAGGGGTTTACAGGTGTTTCTGTATTTTATAAAAGTTCTTTAGCACACCTAGGTAGATGTTTTAAAGTGTCCCAGATGATATCAGGCACTTCCTGAGTGCTTGGGAATGATTTAGGTGTTCTTATTTCTGGGTTCATTTCTGGAGATGGATTCATTATCATCTTTTGAATCTCTATCACCGGGTTGCTTTTTAGGTGCTAATGCCAATTCATGATGAGGCTCATGTTTTTTTTTCTCACTGGTATTCAAAGAGGACCTATTGATGACAAATTTGGAACATACCCTTGTCCCCAAGTTAGTAATTTGATTGGATTCTGTCACTTAGGGCCAGCTAATATCCTGGTACAACATAGAAGTTTAGGCCATTACTCAGCTGGTAAAAAATGCTTCTCAGCTGGAGTAAGTCAAAAAAGAAAATGGTAAAAAATATTAAGAGGTGAAAGAGCCAGCTCTGGCCAGTTGGCTCAGTGGTAGAGCATCAGCCTGATATGTGGAAGTCCTGGGTTTGATTCCTGACCAGGGCACACAGGAGAAGCGTCCATTTGCTTTTTCATACTTTCCCCTCTGCTTTCTCTTTCTCTCTCTCTTCCCCTCCCACACCCAAGGCTTCACTGGAGCAAAGTTTTCCTGGATGCTGAGGATGTCTCCATGACTTCTGCCTTAGGTGCTAGAATGACTCCAGTTGCAATTGAGCAATGCTCCAGATGGGCAGACTATAGCCCCCTAGCAGGCATGCTGGGTGGATCTTAGTCTCTCCTCCTGACTCCCCCTTTTTTGTTTGTTAAGATACATGTTTAGGTGCAATGAGCACATTCAATACAGGTCTGTCCTGTTGGATTATAAGAGATATATGTAACATTTTTAAAATTCCAATTTTGTAAAACTATTTGGAATGTCTTAGAAGTATAGTAAGGGCCATTGTCTATTTTAATTACTTCATGGCAGCCAGGAATAAAAATAAACTCCAAGAGGTGAGAAATCACATGGCATGCTGCTTTCCTGGTAGCAGGCATAGTGTGGATTATACCTGAATGGGAATCTATACAATAAAGAAGAGTGCATAACTATTTGTTCTACTTGTTTACATTGCATGGGTGTAGTAGAGATAGCCTTTATCCAGGGAGAGAACCTTTTTCTTACTGAAATCAAATTGCTGACTATAACATTTTATACATCTATGATGATCTCCATGTTCTTGAATAAAAACTTTATGTAAACTTGATTTTAGTATTTTTTATGTAAACTTGGAACCTATTTGAGACAATATCAAATTAGACCCAGAAATCCTGTAAGATGCTTTGTTTTTGAGAGATGGTATTCCTCTGAGTTTTCAGGGTTTATTAGTAGACAATATTTAAAAGTGAGATATCCCAAGTATTTCAGTAAAGTATTTCAATAAAGAATCAGAGCTTGTCTTAGAGCATTAAGTATCTTATCCATGAATTGGATTAGAGTAAAATCTCTGAAAAATTCAGCACTATTCAACTTTTAGTATCTAAGACAACAGGTGATATTCTCTGTATATTCCTGGGGCATTACTGTTTAAACTTGTAATCTTCCCAAGTGAAAGCAAAAGGTATTTCAGTCCTTTTATTTTACAGACATGCTCAAATAGGCATTACATGACATTATTATCATTGAAAAATAGTCAGTTCACAGGAACAGCTGGTAATAGATTATGTGGATTTGGAACCACATAATATCAGACAATAACTAAATCTATTTTATTGGAGAGCTAGAATTACAAGGGCTTGTACATAGAATTATAAATGCCTTTTTTGTGTGTGACAGAGACAGAGACAGAAAGACAGAGAGGAAGGGAGAGATAAAAAACATAAATTCCTTGTTGTGGCTCTTTGTTGTAGCTCCTTAGTTTTTCACTGATTGCTTTCTCATATGTGCCTTGACCGGTGGACTTCAGCAAAGTGAGTGACCTTTTACTCAAGCCAGCAACCTTGGGATTATGCCATTGACCTTGGGCTTCAAGCCAGAGACCTTTGGGCTCATACCAGTCACCATGGGATCATGTCTATACTCTCAAGCTCAAGTCAGTGACCCTGTGCTCAAGTTGGTGAGCCCACGCTCAAGCCAGATGAGCCCGTGCTCAAGCCAGCTACCTCAGGGTTTTGAAGCTGGGTCCTCTGCATTCCAGTCTGATGCTCTATCTAGTGTGCCACCACCTGGTCAGACTATAAATGCCTTTTTAAGTAATCTAGTATAATGGTCTTAATTCCAGCTACTAGTACATCAGATCTTAAAGAATACTGGCAAATATGGCCAATATCTGTATTAAAAGAAGACTAAAGTTTCATTGATATGTCCTGCAACAAACTGTTAGTCTCAAGATTATTTTCCTTTCATGGAAATTTCTTTGAAATTATTATTTTCCCAATTGGTGCAGTATTTGATTTACATTTAAGTAAATTTTACCCTTCTGGAAGATATGTAGGCAATCATTGGTTTTAAGAAAAGTTTACCCTATTAGTATAACTGGGAAAAACTTGATTAATAAAATATATATCACCCCTTAATATTCCCTCATTAGAAATGAACAGGTCTAAATTTAACAATCATTAGTTGATTATGTATTCCTACCATTTGTACATAAGCTTTACTCTGAAGTAGGATTCAACTTAATTGGGTAGGGTTGAGAACAGATAAAGTAGCCTCCAATAGTTAGAAGGACCTTAGAAATTTCTCTTTATAATGATAATTTTAATTTCTCCTAAATTGTTAGTAAGGAGACAGGGAAATGCCTTTCCATACATATTTCTTGGTACAACTATGAGCTTAACACATATATATATTTTTAAATCCCATTTCAGCTTCCTATAATTTTAAGGTGACATGGATTTTTACAAAACAAACCAAAAAAACTCATAGTTGGGTGCTCTTCAATCCTAAGCCATATGTCCAGTCTTTTTACAGTTAAAACAGGATAACCTGGTCATCACTGTGGCAAAAGTTTGAGCTAACTAAATTCTGTTCTTTGGCTCTGAGAAACCAGTAAATACATTATTTTTAATAGGTCAGAATAACCAGGATTAAATGTTCCAAGAGTTAAATTTTAAATTTCTTTGTGAACCAATCAGGGTCTCAGATAAAATTAGGAAAATCTTTCATATAGGTTGATTCTCTTCTAGTCTAAAGAATATACAAAATTGCTTGTTTCTCTCTGCCTGAAACCAACTTTTCTTCAAAGGAAGATGATATAATTCCTGGATTATTCTTGTCTGAATTCTTATTCTTATTTTTCATAAGTCAGTAGGAAGTGGTAGTAGAGGAGGAGGCAAAGACAAAAAAGGAAGAAAGAAAGGAGAAGGAGGAGAAGTTTGGACAAAAAAAGCTCAGATAGAAAATAGTGGAGAAGCTATAGAAGAAGAGAAATAGGGGGTTGGTTAGCATTTATTAACCTCAAATGCCTTCATTACTTTTCAGAGACAGTCTCTAATTTTTTTTTCAAAGAAGTATCTGTGCTTCTCCCAAAAGCTTCTATTTCCAATCAATGCCTGCTTTCTGTTCACTTAATATTAACTTTAGAGTTGGCATTTTCTAATTGAACATACAGAAAAAAATCACTTAAGAGAGATCACAAGGTCCTTACTTTTGGCCACTTGAAGTTGAAATTTTTTTAATCTCTGTAGATACTTACCAGTTAACCTGCAGGATTATGAGTGGAAGGGCTGGTATCTTGGGGCTTGTCAGACTTAAAGGTATGATTTCCCATGTTAAATTTAGTTTTCTTTGTATATCAGCAGACTCTGAACAAATTTCTAGGGATATTGTTTGGTGGGTTCAAGTATGTTGTTGCCTGTGGGTTGAGCTCCAAGGGAATTTCACCTCCCAAGTCATCTCAAACTCTCTTATATGTCTCAGTTTGTTTCCTTGACTGCCTAATACAGCTGTGAGGACTTGGAGCACTAGGTAACCAGACTTTATATGCATGAGTCAATATTTTAAATTATAGTTGAATTTCAAAGTTCCTATGGGCTGACCTACATGTCATGAGGATGATGTCCTCTCAACTCTTCCACAGAGATTCTTAGTCACCTAGAATACCGAGATTCTGGCAGGAGGGAGGAAGTAACCCTTGTCTTCAGAGCTGAACAAGTTCAGGCTCTCATTTCTCTAGGAAAGGTTTTCTTTACTTAGACTCACAGTTATGTAATTCCAATTGAAAAAGGACAAAATTAAAAACCAGCCATCCAATATTTATCCTCTGTTTCACAGATCTGAGTACAGTTTTACACAAAAACAAGACAATTACAGTACAAAGACATGAGCATGACACATAAATAAAATCCAATCAATTTCATTTGCAAAGTTGCTACTTGGCCCCCAACTCTGAAGACAATGAACACAGTACAGCAATCAGCATGGCAAGACCTTACAAAGTACAAACCAAGAAAACAAGTTTGGGACACAAAACTCCATTCTATTTCAATTTAAATGAGCACTCCTTATGTATTTTAATTTTAAAGCAACAATGCAGAAAATAACTTATTTACCATATAGTTCAATAATAGAACAAGCAAAAATTTTAATTTTGCATGCAAGAACTTAAATCAGGCCTCAAAAAAGTTACATTTTGGCTAATTCCAGTTGATATTATTTCATAGATTAATAAGCATATGTCAACCAGTTAGCCATAATTCACCCTGAGGGGGGGTTACCCTTAGGAATGGACAGGGTGTTACCTCATCTGTTATAATATCAGACAAAACCTAACAGAAACCAGAATCAGACAAACCAGAGAGGAATATAGAATTTCAGTGTTCAACCAGACCAGAAGGATGCCTGCCCGATCTCAGTCAGGGCATTTTGTGATGGGGCACTGGAGGATGGAACTAGCAGAACCTCCCCTATTAAATACACACTTGGCAGCTGCTAAACAATTCTGTAGTCAGATCATCCAAGGTCTCCTAGTCTGGAACTAATTTCAAGGCAAAGAATAGGAAAGAAAAAAAATGATAGTTCAGAGGATTATAGCTAAAGCATTAAAGAAAATCAGAAAAATTCAGGATTGTACAATAACAGGAAAACCTGTAACTTTAAAATTATCTGGGTCTTCTAACATTAATCCTTTTCAGATACAATTTTCCATTAAAGAAGGACTATGACTTTTCCCAATTCCTGGGGAGAAAGAGGTGGAAGAGGACAGGGGGGAGCTGAAGGTTCTTTAAGAGACAAGGGAGGAGAAAAAGGATTTTTGTCCTTTCTGTTGAACCCCTATAGTTTCATTGTTGCTATAACTGGCAGTTCAGGTTGACTATGCTGAAATTTCTCTTTTACACTCTGTAAGGTGACCAAATTTTTACAATAAAAAGAAGGACAAAAATAAATTAAAGAAAACAATATCATAAATGAAAGAAACATTTTATTCATTGCTACAATAATATACTATAATATGATAAATGTATAATAAAACATTTGTAATATTTTATATTGTAATAAGCTTACATGTTTATTAATTTTAATAATTGTAAAAAAATTACTCATTTAGATAAATGAGTACTTTTCCATTGAATGAATATTTTTGTCAATGTATCATTTTGTTGTGACAATATATTGGAAATATCTAAACAAAAAATATCCTTCATATTGAATTTTATGGCAAGTGCTGCAGTTAGAGTATCAATATTCAATATTGATTTCTCACTTGTCCAAAAATCATTAGCAACTGAATAGAACTCTTTCAATTGCTAAATTAGTTCCAGGGCAGCACAATGTAAATTGAACAAGAATAAATAAATTTTCACATGAAATATGTTCATTTGTGAAATGGCTGAATATCTCCATCTATCTTTTATCAATTGTGATGTATTCATTTTTCCATTGTATTAATTTTCTAGAATTTAAATATACATTCAGTCTTTTAATTTTTTCAAAGAGACAATTGTCTTTTTTGATGTCTGCTATTTCTTTAAATAAAAACTCAAGACAAGATTTAATACCTGTCCAATATATTTGCAATAAAGTAAAAAAAAAAACAAAAAACACTGACATTTTTTATTTTCTGTGATGTTTGCTTCAGACTATTCTTCAATATACTGAAAACGTGTCTGGTAAAAATTCTACACTTCTTTAATAAACTTTTTTGTTATTCCTGGATTTTATTCCTCTAAGTCTGAAATTTTTTCTAAGGAAGAAATCTTTTTTTCAAAACAAGGTTTATATTAAAGTATAAAGTCATTCAAAATAAGACTAACTTCCATAGCTGAAATGTGTTCACCTTCAATCTTTTGAAATGTTTTGTAAAAAATAGATGCCCAATTATGTACAAAATACATTAACATCTCAAATATTTTATTATTGAAAAATGATTCCAGGATATTAGGACAATTGTCTAAACTTTAAAAATAAATGGAGAGGTAGATGGGCGCTTCTCCTGTGTGCTCTGGCCGGGAATCGAACCCGGGAATCCTGCACACCAGGCCAATGACTCCGACGGGTCTACCATATCATGCTTTTTACTTAAAAAAAAAAAATTTACATTTCTTTTGAATGCTGATGAACAGGAGACACCAAATCTTTTTCGCCTGCAAACTACTACCTTCTTTATTAGATCTAGCTAATAACACTGTTCTGTCTTTTTTCCAAATAGCTCCAGATATATGGAAAAGATTTATATAGGCGGAAGGGGATCCTCAAACCCCTCAGCGAGATCTTCTGAGAATGGCTTTTAAGATACCTAGAGGCAGAAAAAGCCCAATAGAGATCAGGGGAACTACCAGCTTTTAGGATACACCCTTAAAGGCTCCAACAGCCTAAAGGGTCTCATAGGATGCCATCTGGGTCCTGCTTCAATAGTGGAAAGGAAGGTCATTGAGCTAAAGCCTGCCAGGCTTACACGCCTCTGCTGTGAGGAAACAGGGACACTGGAAGGTGGGCTTCCCCCTCGCTCCTCTAAGGGAGGGTTCAGTCTCTTCCAGCCCTGCTCCAGCCTCCTATGACCTAACCTTGCCCAGAAAGCTGGGGTTTGCCACTAAAGGCTGAAGGAGCCCAGGGCCATCAGCCCCATCTACGACACTGTGGACGAGCCTAGGGTATTCCAAGAAGCAGGTAAACTGATCTCATTCGCACAAGGGCCACTTAACTATGTTTTGCCTGAATAGTCAGGTTTTTTATTCTTCCCTCAAAGATCTCTGTTGTGGGTGTTGATAGTCCTATTTTCTGCTGCTTTGCTTAATATATAGTGTTTCCTTTATCCCTCCTACCTCAATGCTCCACTCATATTTCAGGCTGAGACCTACTCTTAATTTAGAGCTCTCTTTCCTCCTTTTGCCAACTTGTATTATGAATTTACCTTTGCCACCCAGCTTAGTGTATCCCAAGGTTCTCTTTACCAGGCCACAGTCACAGAGATCCAGGGAAAAGCAACCTGGTCTCAACTCTCCAGGCAGAGGAGAACAGAAGGTCCATATCCACGCATGCTGCAAATGGCTTTTTCCAGTCTGCCTGAATCATTACCAGCTAGAAGCAGTGGTCATTGGGACTTGGACATGAGCTGCAAAGTATAGAATGGTGACAACAATTCCAGTGCCATGAGGACTTTTCCTGTGGGGAACTTTCCTGGACTCCTGCTCCCTGTGACAGCTCCTAACAGACTGAACTGTGGTTGGGTTGCATTTTTCAGGGATTTGGCATGGTGATGGGGCCAACTTGGACTTGGGGAACATGTTAAGGACACTACTCATTCATGGATTCTTGCTGTATTGGCCAAGAGTTTGCTTAAAGGCTGTTAATCACTGTAAAAAAAATAGAGGACTGGATGAAGAAGATGGGGCACATATACACCATGGTATATTATTCAGCTAGGAGAAAGGGTGACATCGGATCACTTATAGCGGAATGGTGGAGTCTTCATAGCATTTTGCGGGGTGAAATAAGCGAATCAGAAAAAAACAGGAACTGCAGGATTCCATACATTGGTGGGACATAAAAGTGAGACTAAGAGGCAGGAACAGAAGTGTGGTGGCTATGGGGGGTGGGGGGAGGGAAGAAGGGAGAGGGGGAGGGGGAGGGGTACAGAGAGAACTGGATGGAGTGTGGCGGAGGACGATCTCTCTTCGGGTGATGGGTATGCAACAGAACTAAATGACAAGATAACCTGGAAATGTTTTCTTTGAATGTATGTACCCTGATTTATTGATGTCACCCATTAAAATAAAAATTTATTTATAAAAAAAATAATAATAAAAAAATAAAATCTAAAAAAAAAACAAAAAAACATTTAAATCTTAAAAAAAACAAAAACAAAAACAAAAAAATAAATAAATGGAAAGGCTCAAATATTGTAGAACACACTCTATAGCAGGTGTTAGAGCAAGCTATTTAACTTTTGAATAAAAAGTGTTTTGTATTCAACATTTGCTTCTTCAAAAAAATTGTTTTAAAGTAGCAACATGAATGGTAAAACAACTAAAATGCAAATAAATTCGTAGTTATTATTACTTCTACATAAATTGTCATGGCACATGTGTTGATTGCATTTGACAAAATATGTGCATTACAACCTATTTTTAGTATTTTTTGGAGGAACTCTTGTAATTTTACATAAACATTATTTACCCTTTGCGTCTTCACCCACAAAAATTTGTATTAGTAATGTCAGCAATTAGTGCAACAACTGGATTTCAAATTGTTTTCATTACTCTGTGGAGATGGTTTGACAAAATTTCAGAAGTTTTGCCCTCAATGGATTCAAAATTAAAAGTTTTTACTTGAATTCTCTTAGTAACATTAAAATATTTTACTATTATTGGATACAATTTAATTTTATTATGATTTGATGCATCAGATAAAATAGTTACAAATGCTGCAGATTCCAAGTCCTCTGTAAGTATTTTGTCACAGTAATTTTTAAATACTGATTTCAAAATAGCCTCACACTTTGTCCTGGCACATAAAATTTTTGCATTATAAAATTTTTTCAACAATTTAGTTGTACAATCCATAATACAAAAACTTTGATTGTGAATTATGGTATGAAATAAAAATGTTCTCTCCATTGCAGCCAACTGTTTTTCATCTTCAGAATAATTTGAAGTTTTAAAAAAACTTGTTACTTTACAACTGGAAATTAATGCATCTAATGATTGCTTATATTTGTTGGTGGTCGTTTCATTATCGCTGCTCTGCCCCCAATTTCAATACAAAATTCTCTGCTGCAAATATTACAGAAAACAATGGTATCTTTCTTTGATATAAAAAACAGAAATTCCTTTTTCAACTTATTGTTAAAATGGCATTTTCTCTTTTTGATTTTTTTATTCCTTACATAAAATTTAATATTAAAAATAAAATATAAAGCTACACAAATGATGCAAGCACATTAGGAACTGAAAATGTTACATCATTGTCGGCAAATTATTTGGAAGCTAAATTAACAAAACTAAATATCAAAACCCCCCACTAATTTGGAATGATATTTGGGTTTATTTATCATTTTCTAATTTAAAAATGTCATTTTATACAACTATTTAATAAAATGTGTTATTAATAGATGTGGTTTGAGGTTAGACTTCCACTTTAAAACTCAAATTTTGGAAAAATACTTAAAATTAAAATTATACATAATTGGAAATTATTAAATAGATAATAAATTAGTAAACTATGAATTATGCTTACCTATCTATGATTAAATATTCACTGAGAAAGAAATAATTGTGAGTCTACAGTGTTATATGTGTCATGCTGTGTTTCAGTAAGAAGTACACAAAGGCATTTGCACACTCGGTATATTGCACACTCTCTCCAAGGTCTCCCATGCAGAGCCCATGGGTCTCATAATTGCATCTCACCTCACTGTACTGATCCTTCATGAATTGTCATGTCAAATACAAATACATCACATCACATGCAATGGATTGATTCTGCATCAATCAAATATGAACATTTACATATTAGTCTTCCAATATCAAAAAGGAGGACATATAAGAGGACACTTTCCAAAGGAGGATGATACTTTCAAAAGAAGGATTATCCTCCTTAAAGGAGGACAATTGGTCACCTTACATTCTGCCATGTTGTGAGAGGAGAAACAGAAACCTTTAATCCTCATTCAAATGGCCTTTTCATAACTACCTACTTGCTCCCTGTAAAGCCAGTAGCCACAGCCATCATCACAGCTGCCTGGCCCATGCAGGTTTGCATTTGATTTGGACAGATGGCAATAAAACAAGAGAGCCAAGAACTGGTGGGTCATTACATTTAACTCTAGCTTGAACCTGGCAGATGAGAAATACACACAGTGGGAAAACACTTCCCTTTCCATTCAGGGCTCCCAAAGCCACTGACTCATCCAAGTTTCCTAGAATCAAAAATTTCTACCTCACTAGCCTTATTCACTTTTGTTCTCCATTTCCTTCGCTTTGCACAAACTCTGCACAAACTGGCTTCTCCTTCAGCACTCCACCATCTTGGCTGCCTCTCTTGCAATGCTAGTTTCAGGACCCAAGAGAGAGTACAAGTCCCCAGTCTGCCCCCTTTTATAATGTAGAAATCCAAACCTTTAAGCCAATATACAAATAAAAATGTCTCTGATACAAAGTCACTTATCTGAGGCATAAATGGGATTCCTCATGAGAATGCACCACCCCACATCATGCAACAGTAAGCGTGTGGAGAAAAGCTTAGTTTTGCAAAGATCTTAGTATTGAAAGGGCAGAAAAGCCTTAGTCTTAAAACTAAATCTTAGGCTATAATGAACCTGCATGCTTACAGCCTGTCTCCCACATCCAATGCAATCTATAAGTGAGCAAACATATATATTATTTACAAACTTATTTGACTTACATCCCATACCTTTTGCTCACTTACAATCTAATGCACATGTCTTCCTGCACAAAAAATTAGGCACATTACACAAATTACAACAACATGACAAACAATATAATTTCAACAATTACAAAGATACACTTTAGCAGTCTCTGAGCACTTTGCCAAAAGTGCAAAATATCCTCAGACTTTGTCTAACCATGGAAAAAGCTTCCCAGGGCAGGAGGAGGGCCTCCAGCAAAGCCACCCCCACCCTCATCAGGGTATTTTACATTGTTCAAATCTGTAAATCCATCCAACAAAGAAGCCAGAGCCCACTCCAGTCATAGTCCAGAAATCAGTCCAAGCACATGGGGCCTCAGCACCTCCCCCCCACCCCCGCATACCTGCCATCCTGGCAGGTCTTACACTGTTCCCAAGGAGGAGCATGTGGCAATGTCAGTTAGCATTTTCATCTGGCAGTAAGCTCATCCTCTGGAGGGCATGATGGCATTCACCCTTATGTTCCAAAATTACAGACCTACCAGGGATATAGCAGGTACTCCTTGATGCTGGGCTCTCACCTTCTGGAGGCTGCAGATTACAACTCCAGCCCAATTCTCCTCATCCTCCAAAGAGGAACTGAAAATACCAGATCCCAATGCTGGGCTTGAACCCCGGGCTGCCTTCTGCTCCACAGGCCTTGGAGCCCCGGCTTCGGCCTCAGCCCCAGCCTCTCACCGCTTCTGGCTCTCCACAACGTCCAAGGCAATCTGCAACTCCTGAACCTGTGATTCCTCCTCCAGCAGCTGCTCCATTTCTAGGTGAATCTTGTGAAACTGGTTGGCCTCCTCTGGTGCTTGTTTCAGCTCCAGGATTGGCATTTTTTCTCCCACGCTTGCTCTAGCTTCTTAAACTGCTCAGTTTGCAGGTCCTGGGCATCCTCTTCCACAGAGCTCCCGGTTTCCTCATGCATGACTGTAAAAGTCAGCGAGCCTACAGTCCCCAAAAGGACAGACATGGAGAACCATAAGAGCAGCCAGTCCTGTACTCCACAGCTCAAAGGTGGTGGTGGCTCCATACCAAAATGATCCAAATCTTGCCACAGACTGTGCCAAATGTATACCCAGTAGCCACGGTCATCATCAGAGCTGCCTAGCCCATGCAGGTTTGTATTTGATTAGGACAAATGGTAAAAAAATGTAAAGCCAGTAGCCAGGGCCACCATCATAGCCACCTGGCCTATGCAGGTTCGCATTGGATTTGGACAGTTGGTAATGAAACAATGGAGCCAGAAACTGATGGGCCATCATCTTTAATCCTAGCTTGCACCCAGTGGGCAAGTAAAAACACACACTGGGCTCCAAAACCTACTCACATTCAGTGCTCACAAAGTTACTGACTTATCCCAGTTTCCTAGAATCAAAGGTTTCTAGCTCACCAGCCTTATTCACCTCTGTTCCCCATCTCCTTCCTTCTCCCTGCACAAACTCTGCACAAACTGGCTTCTCACTCAACACTCCACCATCTTGGCTGCTTTTCCTGGCCTCCTCCACGTGGCCTTTCTCTGCTCTCCTCTCTAAGGCTAATCTCAGGAACTAAGAGCACAAGCTCCTGTTCTGCTCCCATTTTATAGTATAGAAACCAGAACGTTTAATTCAATATATAAAATAGGGAAGTCTCTAATACAAAGTCACTTATCTGAGGCATGATGGGATTGTACCACCCCACATCAAAAAGGGTAGGAAAGGCTTAGTCCTAAAACCAAGCCCCAGGCTACAAGGATCCTGCCTGCCCACAGCCCGCCCCTAAAACACATTAATATCACCTGGGTGATGGGCCTCCACATGGGCAGCACCATCTATAACAAAGTGGGCATAATATATTTTATCTTCAGAATATGAAACAATAGAGACAAGAACTGGTGGGCCATTAGCTTTAATCCTAGCTTGCACCCAGTGGGCAAGAAATACACACGGTGGGAAAACACTTCCCTTTCCATTCAGGGCTTCCAAAGCCACTAACTTATTAGAGTTTCCTAGAATTAAAGGTTTCTACCTCACCAGCCTTATTCACCTCTGTTCCCCATCTCCTTCTCTTTGCACAAACTGGTTTCTCCTTCAGCACTCCACCATCTTGACTGCCTCTCCTTGCAATGCTAGTTTCAAGAACCAAGAGAGAGAGAGAGAGAGAGAGAGAGAGAGAGAGAGAGAGAGCTCCTGGTCTGTCCCCTTTCATAGTGTAGAAATCAAAACCTTTAAGCCAATATACAAATAAAAAAGTCTCTGATACAAAGTCACTTTATCTAATGCATAAATGAAATTCTTCCTAAGAATGCACCACCCCACATTATGCAACGGTCATGGGTGTGAGGAAAAGCTTAGTTTTGAAAAGATCTTAGTATTAAAAGGGCAGGAAAGGCTGTTTTAGGCTATAATGACTTTGTTGGCTTACAGCCTGTCTCCCACACTCAATGCAAATTCTAAGTGAGCAAATATATATCATATTTACAAACTTATTCAACTGATTCTTTCATAATTCAAAATCTCAAGTTTTTTCATTGCAGAACCATGGGCAGTGAGTGCTCTTGTAGGGCAAATAAAAGTTGCTGTAATGTTTCAGGGTCTACAGTACACTAAGGCAAGTGTTGTAAGTTTCTAACAAATATGCTGCTGCTCGATGAGCTCCTGACCCATTTAATAATTTCTCTTAGACCTACATGTATTAGTCCCTTCCTCAATTAAAGTAGAAACTGTTCCTTACCCAAATTCTCCATAAGATGCAGCTGCTAAGCTACTATTCAAGCATGGTTTTACACTATCATATTGGGGGTCACCACTTGTACTCCAGTCCACTGGGAACTACTAGTGTCATATAGAAGAAACGTATTAAAGACACAAACTTATGTCAAGAGCAAAAGGGGGGACCTGCCAAAGGAAGCAAAGAAGACCTCCTGAATTTTCTTCTCCCTTAGCTTTTATTGATCAGAAGCAGAACAGAGGTAACAGGATTACAAAGGAGGGAGATCAGGTGATAAGGGGAAAGATTGACTAATGACCACGTTGCTGACATAGAAAAAGAGCTCATTTGGTCAGTACATTCTTTTTCTTTTGTTAATTAACAAGCACAAAGGAAGGGACAATCTAGAACCTCTAGGCTAACTTTCTAAAGCCCATTCACATGCATTTCTTTGTGTCTGCAGGAAGGTCATCCACTCACACTTTCTTGATGTTTGTATCCAAGAGACATTCATTCAGGGCTTTTAACTAAAGTTCCACAATCCAAGATATAGAGAGTTCAAGGTTAGAAGATGATTTCATACAAATATATACATACTTTTTTTTATTGAAATAAATAGAGCTGTCTGCCATTTTCATAGTAGAATTTTTTAAATGAGCTAAATACTTATTTTTGAGACAGATAGAAAGAGGGACAGATAGGGACAGACATGCAGGAAGGGAGAGAGATGAAAAGCATCAATTCTTTGTTGCAGCATCTTAGTTGTTCACTGATTGCTTTCTCACTTTCACATATATGACTTATCTGGGGAGAGGGGCTCCAGCAGACCAAATGACCCCTTGCTTAAGCCAGTGATTTGGGCTCAAGCTGGTGAGCTTTGCTCAAACCAGATGAGCTACACTCAAACTGGCAACCTCAGAGTTTTGAACCTGGGTCTTCCATATCCCTGTCCGATGCTCTATCCACTGCGTCACTGCCTGGTCAGGCTTAATGGGCTAGATACTTTTTAAAAATTCCATATATAACTAGAAAATTTTTACTATAACATGTTTTTATATGAGTGTGTTAAGTAAGAATTATGTATGCTTATGGGTTTATCAAAAATAATAAAAACACATACTCATACATGAAGTATGAAAAAAAAGATTTGAACTAAGAGTTTAAATAGTTTTTTTATGATTCTAAAATGTTGTTTACCAGAATTTATGCTACTTAAAATATTTATATTTATTAAAATCTTCATATGTATTTTCTATTCTTTGTAAAGTGGAAGAAATATATTGTAGAAATTTATAATTTGTTACTTTTTGTTTTGTACATTGAGTTCTGATACAATAAATCTTAGTCTGAAAGACGAGTGTAATTAAAGGAAACCTGCCCGGCTGTCTTGTAAGAAAGAGCAGCAGTGGCTACAGTCTTTAGGCTACCTTTCAAGGGTAAGGATAGAAAAATAAGAAAGGTAGAGGAGCATTTGCTGATTGGCTGTCGCTATTGCTGGGCACAGGGGTGCTTTTTACCAAACATGAATGTTGGTGCATTTTCAATCTTCAGCAGTTTCAACCATCCATGACTTCATCGGACATTCCTTTGTGGTTGGTCACATGCCACAAGCCCTGAAATAAAACTCATGCCAGCAGGGTTAAAGAAATGAAATCTAAGAAGTTCTAGGATAGTAATCTCTATTTGTGAGAAAATAATAGAGTATAACTCAGAAGGTGATACATGATCCAACAAAGCATAATTAATTTTAGAGTTATTATCTTGATTTCTTCCACAGAAGTCTATTTGCAAACATTATGGATAAACCACAAAATGCCTTTGTGAAAATAGAGCTTATTTGTTTGTTTTTCTTAAAGATTTTATTTACTGATTTTAGAAACAGGAGAAAGAGAAAGGAGGAAAAGGAGTATGTTGGGTAGATAAAATACATTATGCTTAGTTTGTTAAAGATGGCATTGCCCACATGGAAGCCCATCACCCAGGGGATGATATTGGTTGCCCTTCTTGCTTGGGATGGGCATGATCATATTAATGTGTGTTGGAGCATGGCTTTCACACCAAAAAGTTTTAAAAGAAAGAGAGATCACATTGTTCTGGGAAAAGGGTGATTCTGTTCTAGAAGAAGCCCATGCTGTAGGAGAGCAGAGGAAGGCCACATGGAGGCAAGGAGAGGCAGCCAAGATGGCAGAGTGCTGAGGGAGAAGCCAGTTTGTGCAGAGTTTGTGCAGAAAGAAGGAGATGGAGAACAGAGGTGAATAAGTCTGGTGAGCTAGAAATCTTTGATTCTAGAAAGTCAGATAAGTCAGTAGCTTTGTGAGCAATGAATGAGTGGGTTTCGGAGCCCAGTGTGTGTTTTTACTTGCCTTCTGGGTGCAAGTTCGAATTAAAAGTAATGGCCCACCAGTCCTTGGCTCTGTTGTTTCATTACTGAATGTCCAAATTAAATGTGAACCTGCACGGGCCAGGTGGCTGTGATGGTGGCTGTGGATACTAGGCCGTGGCTACTGGCTTTACAGAGTAGAAAGAATCAGCTCCCAGTAGCTGCTTCTCAAATGTGCCTTGACCAGGGAAGCTCAAGGTTTTAACCAATGACCTCACTGTTTCAGGTCAATGCTTTATCCACTGTGTCACCACAGGTCAGGCAGTACCTATTTGTAACATAAAGTTTTGGCTGAGGTCACATTGCAATTAAATTTTAAAACAAAGACTTAACCAAGCTGTGTAATAACTGTTTTCACATGAGTTTTTAAAGTATACCTTTTTTATTTTACTTGAAAACACTTTAAATAAGAATATAATAAATTTGGTGTGATATTTAAATATCTGCTGCTAACCCTTTTACATTAAACTAGAAATAAATATAATTTATTAGCTTGACTTTAGGCTTGAAAACTCAGATAAGTAACCAGATAATCTGATAGCCCATCTTAAACTGGAATTCATTTAAAACCACACTTCCATGAAATATAAATTTCATAAAGCCTGTTGCCAATACCTGAAGTCAAGAAAAATTACAAAAGAGTTTGTTAACTCAGAGGTTGAAACTCAAAGTTAAGCAATGCTTAAGAATTGTTATTAATTAAAATTCTTTTCTGAGATTATGGTAAATCCATGTTATATCATATGACATCTAATGAAGTGAAAAAAATATCTTGATGATTGTCTAGGATTCAAAAGTCACTACCATTTATTTAAACTAATAAAAAATGATAAAATAGAAGTTTTCACATAAGCAGAAATTTTTTACTGCTCTGGGATGAGAAAATCATGAGTGGTAAACCTGAAGACAAAACAGATATTCCTTGATAAAATTTGATGTTGGAGCCCTTGATACTACACATGGACACAATGTAGTCAAGAACTGGTAGGCTATTGTCTTTAATCCTAGCTCACACCCAGTAAGCAAGAAATACACACAGTGGGAAAACACTTGTCTTTCCATTTAGGGCTCCCAAAGCCACTGACTTATCCGAGTATTCCCAGAATCAAAGGTTTCTACTTCACCAGCCTTATTCAATTCTGTTTACTATCTCCTTCTCTCTGTACAAACTCTGCACAAACTGGCTTCTCCTTCAGCACTCCACTATCTTGGCTGCTTCTCCTTTGCAATGCTAATTTCAGAAACCTGGGGAGAGAGCCCCTGGTCTCCCTTATTTTATAGTGTAGAAATTAAAGCCTTTAAGCCAGTATACAAATAAGAAAGTCTCTGATACAAAACCAGTTATCTGAGGCATAAATGGGATTCCTCATAAGAGTGCAGCACACCACATCATGCAACGGTCAAGCATGTGGGGAAAAGTTTAGTGTTGAGAAGATCTTAGTATTAAAAATGTGGAAAAGGTTTAGTCTTAAAACTAAGCTTTTGGCTATAAGGACCCTGCCTGCTTATAGCCTGTCCCCTATACCCAATGCAAACTATAAGAGAATAACATATACCCATATTTACAATCTTATTTGATTTACAGATGCCCAGCAGGAAATTACAGTATATCTCTTACCAATGAAAACTCTCTTCTCTCTGTTGAAATATTATCTGGTTAGGGCACATAAGAGAAGCAACCATCTGATTCTCTCCCTCTCCCTCTCCCTCTTCTCTCCATCTTTCTCTCCTGTAGCTAGTGAGTCAGTTGGTCCAAGCATCTGCTTCAGGTACTAAAAATAGCTCAGTTGATTCAATGTGGCTTGCTGAGTTATTCTGGCAAGGATGGATGTGGGGGTCTATTTCACTATCTCCCTTCTCCTCACTTAAAAAACAAACAAAAATAATGCTTTGGGAAAAATTTAAAGACCGATAAGAAGAACTGGAAACCAAGTAGTCACATCAAAAACTGACTGAGGCAATAAATTTGGAAAGAAAAGTTTCTATCATAGAGGGGCAGGAAAAAGAAATAATTGATTCTATGAAGAAACACAGAAAAATAAATTTGGAGTTCTTGAAATCTATGGAGTAAATAAATTCTTGTACTTACTCTAAATTTGAGAATGTTGATAATCTTACATACAAATTTTACTGATCAGAATTTAATGTATATTGCCTTTGTATTTTGTGGGACATGTTTACAGTAAATTGAGTTCTGTTCTTTGATTCTGTTACTTGATAAGTTTGACAGTGACCCCTTAATCTCAAAGAGCAAATTTATTGAGTTTTATACTGACATGACCAGAAGATAGCTTTATGTTCAGGATAATTTTTCCATGGAGCAAGAATGGTTTACTAAAGGAAAAAAATAACTATCACGAAGTAAGCACTTCTTTGAGCTTATTTTACAACTGCGATGCTACTCAAAATATTTTCTACTGCTCCATATTTGTCCCTTGGGCTTCATCTAAAAAAAATCAGCTTTATTTTAAGTATAATGTTTTCTGTCAGTGGTAGTTATTATATTGCTTTGTTTATATAATTATCAACAAGAAACTTGTGGTGTTAAAAATAAAGTATTCTTTTATGCCAAAACATAATTTCTTTTCCAAATAAAATATGTAATTGAAAGTTCTAGCCAAAAGCAACTTTACTTTGTAAAGTTGAAAAGTTAACAAAGTAAAGCTAAGTGATAAAAATTATTAGTGGATGATGTTTTCAGTTGTGCTTTTTAGTTACTTTAGCAGATGCAATATTGGCTTCTTTTCACAGTAAATTAAATATGCAATTACTAGAAGCAAGAAATAGATTTACCTTATGTAAAAATGGTCTGTATAAGATTAATTATAAACAGAGAACTAAAATGTGTCAATATCAAAATAGTTTCACCATGGGGATATTTTGATCCAAATGATTAAATTAGCCTTTTGGCCAGATGATAACTGTGTCTCAGTTGTCAAATTAGTAAAATGCAAGAATCAAGAGTCATGACTTTTCTTAAAATGAGGAGATCGATACCAGATTTTTACACCTTCTTGGGGCATCACTTGATCTTATATATTCTAAATTTTTCTCTTGCCAATTTATTTATCTACATTTATATAAAATGCTGGTAAGACAAATTAGAATCTTTGTCCCATTTCTTGTGAATTGTTTCACTTTTCTAACAGTTCTGCTTTGCATCTAAACAGTTTTATAAATCCTACCTTGCATACATTTGCATTTCTGTAGTCTTATGAAATATATTTTATATGTGAGAAACTGGAGACCTTTAGAAATAGATTTTAATCTTTCTTGCAACTAGAAATAGGTCACTAGATACAGATCTCTGTAGGCCTTAATCATGTATATACTGTTCAATATTTCTTCAGCCACCAGAATGCTTGACAAATTTATTCTAGAAATTATTAAATAATATAAAAATAAAAATATACTGTAATTAAATAAGAAATATATTGTTATAAAATAGATGACTCCTTTTCTCTAACAGAGTTCATGTGACATAAAGAAACCTCACTTTTATGCATTCTTGCTGTATATTTTTTCTTACCTGTGCTATGTTGATTGTTATTTTAATAAAAATATAAACATTTTACACTGAAAATATTTTTAAAAACATTAAAATTTAAAATAAAATTATTTTTAATTATTCCCAAAGTAAATTATTTTTTAAATTTATTCATTAAATATTATAAATTTTCTACCATAAATCATCTATGGCATAAAGCTTTTTTGAGGCTCTGAGATACACCAGCAAACAAAACAGACAGACAATCTAAAATTTACTCTCTGGAGTCAGAAAATGAAGAAGAAATCAGTAGACCAAATTGTAGAGGAGATGGCAACATAAAGAAAAGAAAAAATAAAGGAAGGAGAGGAAAATGAGAGATGGGGAGGTGGAGATGCATCTTGGAATTTAAAATAGTCAGTAAAAGCCTCACTTAGCATTTGAGCAGAGATCTAAATAAAGGGAGACAGTGGTTCATAGTAATATCTGAGGAAAGAATGGTTCAGAAAGTAAGAACCACAGTATAAATATCTTTAGATAAGAGCATTCTTTTCATGGTTCAAGAACAAGAAGGAGGCTAATGTGACTGTCCCGCTTATAAAAATGAGGGGATATATTATCACTTCATATTCATTTTGAAATACCCCCTCATTTTTGTGAGCAGTAGTATATTTGGAAATGAAACAGAGAATAGTAAGAGATGAGGAAAGATAAAGTTAAGGGTAACAGGGACAGCCATCATGAAGGAAGATCTTTAAAATAATTGGAAAGATGCCAGAATAGAAAGGCATTAAGTAAGCACTTTTGAGCACAGAGTTGACATCTGATTTCAAGTTAAATGTGTGTTTGTGTGTATGTCTGTCTTTCTGTATATATACATATTTTGTTATCACATACTTAAATAGATTTTTATGGTATAGAGTTTTATAAACTTATTAGTTATGGATTCATATGGTCACCACTACAACACTTAAGGTACTTGGTAGATCATTCTGGTTTCTTTTCTTGAAATAAAACATAAGACAACAAAAGAAGAAATGGGAAAAATAATAAGTTTATAACAATAACCAAAGTAAAAGATGATAGTGACTTGCACCGTAGTAATAGAAATGGAGTTGTTTAGTAGTAGTCAATTGCCAGGGTTATAAAAAATGTAAAAAAAGAGAAGAATTAATAGTAATATCATGGCCTTTAATGTAAACAAAGATAGGAATAGGATCATAGTTTACTGAGAGGAAAAGATATGGGAAGAGCAGGATCAAAGGATACATAAAGAGTTACGTTGGAGGATGTAATTTAGAAATTACTTTTATGAATAGGAAATAGTATTATAAGGTAGTTGTGTATATGATCTTGGAATTGAGAAGACATGTCAGGATAGAAATACAAAGTTGAGAGCCATTGCCTGACCAGGCAGTGGCACAGTGGATAGAGCCTCAGACTGGGACTCAGAGGACCCAGGTTCAAAACCATGATGTCACCAGCTTGAGCACAGACTCATCTGGTTTGAGCAAGTCTCACCAGCTTGAGCAAGGGGTCATTCACTCAGCTGTAGTCCCCCTGTTCAGGGCACATATAAGAAAGCAATCAGTGAGAAACTAAGGTGCTACAACAGAGAGTTGATGCTTCTCATCTCCCTTCCTGTCTGTCTGTCCCTATCTTTCCCTCTCTCTGTCTCTGCCTCTGTCACAAAATAAATAAATAAACAGATAGACAAAGTTTAGAGCCATTAGTGGATATAAGACCAGATAAGGTTACACAGGGAGAAGGCATAGACAGACAAACAAATAAATATATGCCTGTTTCAAAGACTAAACTTTAGAATAGTGAGAAACAATCAGCAAAAAGACTCATTAAAAATATTTGCCAGTAAAGTTAGAAAAAATTGATACAAGAAAATATAATTAAAAACTCAAATTTAAATATTTTTGTGCATTAGTCCTTGTCCCATTTGTTTGCTTTAATATGATACAAGAGTGTGATTTAATAATAGTGCTTCAATTCTTAGATTATATAGCTGAGTCAATGTGCAGACACAATAATAGTGTTACAAATTACTGATTTTGCAAAATTAAAACTGCCTTAGTGCAAGTTTTTTTTTTTCAGTTCATTGGTTATTCTTTATTTTTTTCTTTATTTTCCCCCAGCATTTAGCATATTTATAATTTTTAATTTGTTGTGTCTAGTCTAGCACCTGGTAATTGGAATTGACAGCATAATATGGGGAATGGGATTAAGGATAGTCAGCAGGTTGAAAAAAATCTTGGAGACGAACTGTCAAAACATAGTCATGGCATAAATACTTATAGACAAGTATATCAGGTATATAGGTTATAAATTTACAAAATGAATCTAAAAATAATTTAATTAAAGAGGGTAGATTAGCCCAGTTAGAAAGTCACCAGACTACTACTTTTATTGTAAAGTATCAGGGAGATCCTGTAGAAACTATGAAGATAGTTACAGTTAAACCAAGAGAAACTAAATATTAAGAAAAATTAAAATTTATGAAAGAGAAAAATTTCTATAAAATATCACTGATAAGCAGGACACTTCAATCGTTATCTTGTGTCAAAACTCTTTTACAAGTTGTCTATATTTCCAGTATATTGGATTATTTTTTTTCAGATGTATTTTTATATAAGAATTTTCTCAACCTTCTAGTTTTTTATTGTTGCCATTTACATGAAAAACATTTTTAAATCTCCAACTAAATATAATACTGATTGAAGTGAAAGCTATATTTTTTGAAAATTTAAAAGTAAAAATTCTCAGACAACGCATTCTGGGAAAAACAAAATGAGGTAGAATATATTGCCCTGTATTTTAAATCACATTATAACCCTAAAATAATTAAGTAACTATATGTACTTAGACAAATAACCAAAGCAGAATACATATAAAGAAATATATTTCAATATATATTAGAGATAATGCTAAAAGTTACATTCCAATGTGGTGCTGGGGAAGGCATGCTTAGTTATTTGGAAATAAGAAAAAACTGATTTTTAGCTCATTCCAATACCAAAATGTATTTTAAGAAAATAAAAAAAAATTACATCAGTATATATTTTTAAATATATGAAAGAAAATATGAATATTTTCTTACATTAAAGAAAGGAATTCTTTATAAACATAAAAAAAGGATGATAAACTTTATAACATCAAGGCTTTATATAATAAAAAAGTACTACAATAAAAATAACCAACCAAAAGGAAACTGAGAATTATTTGTAGTTCATATGACAAAGAATATATACACTTAACATTAAACATCATATCGGTTAGATAGATTTAGAAAATTTTACAGAATAAAAACAAAGAATATCTCTAATCATATCAATGTCCCTACTAACTATTGTGATAGCTCGCTGTGAATTACAATAAAACCCCCCTTCCTTCAGCAGCCCAGTCTCCTATCACAACATAGAGCTCAGAGAGATGTTTATAGGCTAGCTTTTATCTCAAGCCATCCCTTCTGTTGGTCATTCCTGGCCAGTGAATAATCATGGTGGTCTTAAAAAACGCTAAGCCTTTTTAGTAATCAAACAATACACATTAAGGCAATACAATATTTTTCACCTATCATATTGACAGAACAAGAAGCTTGGTAATATTAGGTATTGGTGAGATTGTAGGGAAAAAGGCATTATTGGCCTGGATAGGTGGTAGAAGGAGCAAGTAAAAGAAATTTTGCAATTATCAAAATTTAAGAAAAAAGTGTATTATTTGATTAAACCATTTTATCTCCATACACTACCTGCAGATCTCACATGTATGCCAATACCTAGGGAACAATGAGTTAATTATAAGATAGTTCTTCAAAGCAAAAAATTGAAACAAACTATACACCACTAGTGGACCATTTAAATATATTATTTTGCATGTGTTTATAGGAGTTTTATTAACAGTGAATATAGATATAAATATAGACATATTTATACATACATGTTTTTCAGAGAAGCTCTACTTTTTATATTTTTATTGATTGATTGATTTTAGAGTGAGAGGAAGGAAAAGAGAGAGAAACAGAGACAATAATTTGTTGTTCTACTTATTTATGTATTTATTGGTTGAATTTTGTATGTGCCTTGACCAGGGATGATCAAACCAATAACTTTGGTTATAGCAGGACAACGCTCAAACCAACTGACTCACTGGGCCAGGTAGAGGAGATTTATTCATAGAAATACACACACACACACACACACACACAAACACACATATACATGAGTGTGTGTGTGTTTGTGTATATATATATTAATAGAGACATATATTATATACAATTTGCATATAATTAAATATTACTACTATTTCTAAAAGTTTTAACAGTGCATACTGTAATACAAAGTGTTAAATAAAAATAAAAATACACTACATATGTATGATGTAATCATATTGTAGACTTAAAAATATTCCTATTTACCTTACAAAAATTCTTAATAAGATAACTATAAAAGAAAGTAATTAAAAGCCTGCTTTGGGGAAAATATGTTTTACAGTGTTAATTTTGATAAAACAATATTTTAATTTTGTATTCTAATTTTAAAATTATGGTATATTGCATTACATTTACTTAGCATCTTTCTATTTTTATGTTCAATGTCTCTGAAATAAAATTAATCCAATTAGCATTTAAACATTTGCAAATTGTAAAACACTTTCCTATGAGTATTAAATTTAATTCATATTTGTATAAATTATGCATTTCACCTATACATATATCTCAAGGCTATGTTACATATTTCCCAATACAGCATATTATTACAATATAAGAACATTTCTCCGTATAAAGGTCCTCCTCCTCTATTGTGTAGCTTTCTACCCCTCCTATCAAATCTTTCTTCAGCTTTGCTCTTACAATCTATTTTCCAAACAGTCTTCTGGAGTAATTTTTTTAAAATATAATACTCATTATGCTACCCTCTACTTAAACACCTTCACTGGTTCCTGACAGTCCTTAGATAAAATCTAACAATCTTAGATGGGTGCACTAAGCTTTCTGGGATAGTTCCCTGACTTATATCTATCTTCTCTCTCACCATTTCTTTGTTAACTCAAAGAAACTTTCATGAGCAACTCATTTACTTCCAACCCTATTCCCTCAGCCAGGAAAATGTTTTATCTACTCTCCCTACACAGTTTCCCCTCCACATTGCATAACTAACCATTTCTTATCTTTTTAAGTTCATTTGTTAGTAAAACCTTAACAGACCTGAACCCATAGTCTGGGTTAAGTGTCATCCTATGTTCAGGAGTTTCATGTTTATGCTATAGTATATATAATAATTGCCTATATACCCACTTTTCTTTTTCACTAGAATATAAGTTCTTGGGAGCAGGAACTCTCTAATGAATCTTTGTATTTCTGGAAACTTCCCCCATACATGACCAGTAGTATATACAAAATAAACATGTTAAAATATTTAATACTTTCTTGGATAGCATTTTACACTCTCACACACACAAAAAGCTTAGGGAGACAAATTAAAGAAAAAAAAATCAGTAGAGCAGTATTTTAAAAAGTGAAGTCACAGAACTCCACAACAGCTGATTTTGGCAAATAATGTTGGAGAAGATCTACACAATGCCTTCCTCTTCAAAATCAAAAACATGTAAAGCTCTTAGAAGTCCAAAATCTTTATTTAAGATAAATGTAGTATGTTGTTTGCTTATTTAAGAAATAAACATCTCAAGAGAACTGATTTTGAATATAATTTAAGTGAACGTATATGTCAAACAAAAACAAACATTTTTAGGAACTCACATTGAAGTCTTTATACCTTGTGATGAATATGTTATCTCCTTTACGACAGACTCTATTAAAAGTAATTCATAAAGCCTAATTTGTATGCACTGATATCCCTAAAATGTATAGATAGATTTATTTATGCATTAATAACTTTACAATTCTCAGTAGTTTGTTGAGATATTTTCTGGATTTCTTTCATCCTTTCTTCTCCTCCTGCTTCTTCTTCCGCACCTGCTCCTTCTCCTACCCAATACACTGGGGAATAAAATTTTTGTTGCATTCACAAAAACACTTGCTCTTACCTATTCCAAGTGTGCTGATCTCAAATCTGACATTAGTTTTTCTCTGTAAGCTACAGTTTTTTTTGCAATTCAAGATTTTAGGTTTTCATTCTGTTGTAAAATTTTCAACACTTAGTTTAACATAATGAAGTAGAATGTCTTCTTGGACATCAAGTTTGTAAATATATAATAATTTATATAATGCAGTAAATACACTAATACACTAAAAGATATGATTGCATCAGAATTTGTCTATAATTTCAAAATAAAACATTTTAATTATAAAATTTACACAAAACTTATTTAAATTCTATTTAGGCAAAAAGTTGCATTTGTAGCTCTTGCGTTTGTGTACTTGTTGAGGACAATCTTGTTTGATGCTCCAGAATTAGTCTGCTCATCACTAACAGCTCCAAGATTTTTAAGAAACATATCAAGGTGACTATTCAGGAAGTGAATCTTAATGCTCATGTTACATCCAATGTCATGGAAAGCCAACAGCATCCTTTGAATCAGAAGTTTGTAGTTTTCTGCTTTTTTGTTGCCAAGGAAGTTCTTTGTAACTGCCACAAAAGACTGCCATGCTGCTTTCACCTCCTTATTCATCTTTCTGGCACATTCTTCATCACGTATGAGGGTTTAAATTTAAGGTCCATCGAATACACCTGCTTTTATCTTTTTGAAAGACAAGTCAGGAAAAGCAGACATAATATGTTGAAAGCATTCACTTTCCCTATTCAAAGCCTGAACAAACTGCTTCATTAAGCCAAGTTTGATGTGAAGTGGGGGGAAACTGATCCTTTCTCAATTAACTCACAATATTTTGCATCCCTACTTCCAGAGCTTCACGTTTCAACCACTTCTTCTGTGTCCAGTGTTTCTCCCAAGCTCAGTTATTCCACAAACAAAGAAAGCAGAGATATTTGTGAAACCTCTCTGTTGTCCTAGCAGGAAATTTACCATTTTAAGATTCACACAAATGATCCAGTTATGCTCCTTATACTTCAGAAAGTCAAGGACAATTTTTATGTCATTATAATTTTCTTGCAGATGAGTTGAATAACCAATTGGAACCACTGCATAAACATTACCTATTGTGTAGGAGAAGATATTTCAGATTTCATTTAGAGCTGTCAAGAAATAGCCATCATTCTGTTGGATTGTAAGTGGTAACACCTAGCTGGCTAATAAAACTACTGATGTCATGACAGCAAACAAAGTGTTTGTTTTCAGAAAAAAAGTCCAGAAAAATTTGTACACCCCTCCTGAAATGAGATACTTTAGATGACTGTTGAAGTACATTCTTTTCTTGAAACCTGGAGGCTAATAACTCAGCTGCTTTCTTTGATAGGCCCAAATCTCTTACTACGTCATTCAATTTGGATTGGCTAAACTGCTGAGGGGTTAATGACTGCTTGGCATCAGAAGAAGATTCTTCAGATTCTACAACCATTTCCTCATGCATCTTATCAAAATATACTTGATCACCATGTTCACTTTCTTCATCCATAGAAGAAATAAAACCATTGAAAACTAAAACCAGGAGTGTCTCAGAGTGTGGGATAGGTCATATTGCTGAAGATATCAGGATATGTGATCATATGCCATTTTTTTTTGCCGATGTCCTTTGTATGGATCAGACAGAAATAATAGTCACTGCTGGGGTCCTTAGGTTCACACCAAATCATGGGAATACCAAAAGGCATTCCTTTGCATTTTCCTTTTGTCCAGTCATGAAGCATTTTCTCACAATTATGACACACAATATGAGGAACCCAATTCTTGTCTTGATTGCCAAGGGGAACTTGAAAATAGGCAATATATGCACATGTCACAAATGATGAAATATTGCGCCTTTGATGTTGAAGTGTGTAACAGCCACATATATAACAGAAGGTGTCAGGACTATTCTTACATTTACATTTACTTGAAGAAGACATGATTCAATCTTAAAACAAAATAAGAGGCTGTTTTTATCAGATAATAATTTTTTACATTTAAAAAACAACTACAATGATGTAAAAGTGATATTTGTAAAACATTAATTGCCTTGTGGTTATGTTTAATCCAAGAATCATGGCCCTTTAACTCCAGTTTAAAAACCAATGCATGCCATTAATAGTAACAAAAAGAAATAAAAATTGCATAACAACTAGAGCATGCACCAAAAAAAAAAACAAACAAACAAACAGACACATACACACACAAAAATTTTATATTTGGAATCAACAATGCAGAAATATATAGAAACAGTTCTAAAATCTCATGCAATGAAAAATGAAAAAAAAAATTGTTCTGCAGTATAATCATAATTAGTATACTTGCCTCTTAGTTTATAAAACCAAATAGTCTGTTCTTTGGGATCTGAGGTACTCTTTTCAAGTAATGTGAATATATATTGTTATATAAACTTTGTGATATTTGATTTACACTGTCATTTTAAAATTAATTTTAGATTGTTGAAATATAATCAAAAATAAAATTCCTAGATAATTGTCTTTGCATAAATAAAGAAAGTATTCGTATTTTATAAGGTACAGGTGTTTAGGACATTATTTCTATTATCTACCTCTGGAGGAAAATGTGTTATGGATATATCATTTAACAGAAAATAAAAAGTTATAAAAAATTAATTACTGAGATTATTTTGAAACTTTCAGAGAACAGTATTCTCAGACTCTTTCAGTTTCACTTATTTCTTCCAGCTGAAGATCCTTCACATGAGTATATCTATAAATACAAACCTTTTCTGCCAGGATCTTCAGTTTAACTGTTTCTTGTGCCACTTTTCAGCAAAAACTTGATAAAAAAATACATGCAGATGTATACAAATAAATAAACAAAATCATAAATATATATCTTATTTTTTATATTCAGTATAATATCAGTAGCCCTGCTTTAAAAGAATGTGCTTTTTTCCATGTATATAGACAAGAAAAATATTCAGAAAATGTATAGTGACTAAGATTTTTAATGGCTCTCAATGTCAGATTTTTGGAAGAAATGATGAATATAAATGCAATAAAATAAGAAAAGGGAAAAAAAGCTAATCATCTATAGTCTTCTACCACAAAAGAACAGACATGAGGGAGACTCAGTTTGCAGAGTATACTCAAATTCTGTTAAACAGGCAGGAGTGAGTACGCTTCATATAACCCGTGGAGGGTGGGCCCAAGGGAATGGGCAAAACACATGTACCTGGGACATAGATTGAAACAAAGAAAACTAAAAATGTGTAAGTCTACTTTCTGTCAAAATAATTTCTGTGGCTTTCTTATTCTTTTAATCTGTCAGGATGGATATTTTTATGTACTTTAGATTTTCATTATGGGGGATTATTAACTCACAGAAATAGTTCAAGGAATACTGAATATACTCAGTTTTTTTGAAGGTAGGGCACCAGCTATACATTTTGAAGTTGTTTATTGATGTGATTTAACAACTCAAATCTTTCAAACTGGTATTAATTTTTGTTAGTATTTAAAAATTATTATTTATGTAGTTTCTTAGCAACTGGTGATATTTTAATGATGGTTTCTGTTATAATACACAATGAATGTCATGACTGTATTAGTTAAAAGTAGTTAAAATAACAAATCACAAAAGTTATGGAACACTCAAGTATTTTGTCTTTAAGGTCACAATATTTTCTAAGCACAGCTATAAATATTGTTTATTAATAAAGGTAAAATCTGATATTTAGTTTTACATAGGTCAAGATATGTGTGTACAAATATACAATAACATATATATCTCATATGTATATACACACACACACAGTTGACCCTTGAACAATATGGGGTTTAGGGGCACTGACTTCACACAGTTGAAAATTCATGTATAATTTTTTTTTCTTGTATTGTTTTTGAAGTGAGAAGTGAGGAGGCAGAGACAGACTCCTGCATGTGCCTGACCAGGGTCCATTTGACAATTCCACTAGGGGGTGATGCTCTGCCCATCTGAGGCATTGCTCCATTGCAATGGAAATCATTCTACTGCCTGAGGTGGAAGCCATGGAGCTGTCCTCAGCACCTGGGCCAGCTTTGCTCCCATGGTGCCTTGGCTGTGGGAGGGAAAGAAAGAGATTGAAAAAAAGAGGAGGAAGGTTGGAGAAGTGAATGGGCTCTTCTCCTGGGTGCCCTGGTTGGGAATCAAACTGGTGACATCCACACTTTTGACTCCCTCAGAACTTAACTATTGACATCCTCAGCTGACCAGAAGCCTTACCAATATCACAAATAATCAATTAGCACACATTTTGTACATTATATGTATTTTGTACTGTATTTTTACAATAAAGTAAACCAAAAAAAAAAGAAAATGTTATTTAAAAAATCATAAAGAAGACAAAATACATTTACAGTACTGTATGTATTTACTGAAAAAAAATCCATGTTTAAGTAGACCCATATAGTTCAAATTCTATTTTTATATATATATACTTGTCTCTCATTAGAATAATTTTTGAACAAAAGAAAATAAGTTACAAAAATCAAAACATTTTAACAAATTTGATTGAAAAAGATTTGATCTTTGAAGATCTGAGGACACTCTATGAACAATATATGTCAGCTAGTATTATTTTCATAACAACAATTTTATTTAACACTGTACATGTTTTCAGGTAGTGTTTAAACATTAAGGGAAATGTCTAAAAGATAAGAATATTCCATACCTAGCAATTAGAACTATAACCCAAGATTTATTTTGGACAATTAACATTGGTGAATTCTTAAAAGTATATTTTTGAAAGCTACTCAACACTACCCAATTAGTTTTTTTTCTCTTCTGCTTGTTTATTTATTCTATTTTATATATTCAATTGTTGAAATATATATATTGCCATTTTATTGTTTATAGTTTAAATATTTTTTATTTCTCAATTACATACACTATTATATCAGTTTCAGGTGTACAATGCAATGCTTAGACATTATATAACTTACTAAGTGAATATCCTGGTAAATCTTATACTCATCTGATACCATACAGAGTTATTAGAATATTATTTTATTATATTCCTATGCTTTACATTCCCACAACTATTCTATAACAACCAATTTGTACTTCTTAATCCTTTCACCTATTTTACCCATCCCTCCAATCCACCATTCATCTGGCGACCCACAAAATGTTCTCTGTTTATATGAGTCTGTTTCTGTTCTGCTTGTTCATTTATTTTTTTAAATGCAATTGTTGACAGATATGTATGTATTGCCATTTTATTGTTTATAATTTTAAAAATTATTTTATTGATTAATTTTAGAGAGAAATAAAAGAAGAGAGAAAGGGAGAAGCATTTATTTGTTGTTCCACTTTATTTGTGCATTCACTGGTCACTATATGTATGTGCCCTGACCAGGGATTGAACCTGTAACTTTGGTTTTAACCAACTGAGCTAGCTGGCTATAACCTTTATTTTTCATATTTTTTATTTTTATTCCTTCTACTTTGACCTTTAACATCTCATGAAATACTGGTTTAGTGGTGATGATCTTTTTGTTTTCTTATCTGTAAAGCTCTTTCTATATCCTTTTATTCTAAATGATAGTTTTGCTGACTAGAGTAATCTTGGCTGTAGATTATCACTTTCTATTACTTTAAATAGTTCTCCTGGCCCTGGCCGGTTGGCTCAGTGGTAGTCCCAGGTTCGATTCCCGGCCGGGGTACACAGGAGAGGCGCCCATCTGCTTCTCCACCCCTCCCCCTCTCCTTCCTCTCTGTCTCTCTCTTCCCCTCCCGCAACCAAGGCTCCATTGGAGCAAAGATGGCCCAGGCGCTGAGGATGGCTCTATGGCCTCTGCCTCAGGCGCTAGAATGGCTCTGGATGCAACAGAGCAACAGCCCAGATGAGTGGAGCATTGCCCCCTGGTGGGCATGCCAGGTGGATCCCGGTTGGGCGCATGTGGGAGTCTGTCTGACTGCCTCCCCGTTTCCAGCTTCAGAAAAAAAAAAAATAGTTCTCCCTTTTGACCTGTAAAATTTCTTGAGAAATCAGCTGAGAGTTTTATGGGAGATCCTTGTAGGTAACTACTTGTTTTTCTCTTGCCTGCTTTAATACTCTCTCTTTGTAATGCAATATTTAACCTTTTGCATTTTGATTATGATATGTCTTAGTGTGATTTTCTTTGGGTTTACCTTCTTTGGTACTCTTGGCATTTCTCTGACTTGTATGTTTATTTTATTCACTAGGTTAGAGAACTTTTCTGTCATTATTTTTCAAATAGATTTTCATTATTTGTTTGATAATTTTTGTTTATTTTTAATAAAAATTTAATGTCTGAGGCAGAAGTTTAGGAGTTAACATCTCAGAATTTGTCAGCCTTTTTAGGAGATTCAGTTGTTTTTACTGTAACTGGCTATTCAGCTTTGTACTGCTGTGGTAATCAATAGTGCTAGCCTGGATGGTGGAAGGGATTGACAGCCCTGCCATTATAAGAATGATGGTGAAAATGAACAGTTGCTGATACTGTGTGTTCAGAATGTTTCAGGAAACAAGCAGTTTTCAATTTCCGTCTCAGCTAATAACAAGCAAGGGCCTTGGCCATAAGACATTGGCTGACATAGGTTGCCCAACCACAACAATTTAGCTTACACTGAGTGCTTGCAGGATACTAATATTGAAGACCCATATTAGGAACAGCAAGGACACTGCCAACATATCCACAGCCCCTCTGCCTGATTTTTTTGTCTGTTTTTCCTCTCTCTTCTGATAAAAACTCCTGTCTGCATCAAGATAGTAAGATGGCCTTTGGGATGAGAGTCTCTTGTCTTCTCAGTCCACCAACTCTTAAATAAATTATTTTCCTTTCACACCAATACTTGTGTCACAAGCTTGGCTTTTGTTGCAGAAGGCAGCCAGATCTGAATTTGGTTTTATTACCAGTAACATTCTAAATATATAATCATAATTCCTTTACTAGCTATAATTATAAAATTCATCTTTATAAGGTCAATAGTCAAAACCAATCAGAACCAGATATCTTATATAGATAGAATGATTACAGAGATTTACCTATCATGTAGTCAAAGCATTACTAGTGCAGAAGTCAAGTGCATCTAAACATTCTAGCATCATTTGGTTTTTGGTGTATGAGTTGCCTTTCTACTGACATTCTCCACAATAGAATAGTGATTTATTATTATAAACAAACAAAGTGAAGATGCAGGATGGCTGTGTAATGATGTGATAAGTCAGTCAATTTGAAACTGATAGAATACATCAGCATTATTTTTATTTAATACTGGGAATAAGAGGGTTAAAAAAATGTATCCCCAAGTAATGACTAAGATATTGTTAACATTAAATTTTGCATAAAATGAAAAAACTGCAAATTGATAAAACCACCAATCACAACTTTAAAATATTTCTTAACTAATTTTTCTAGACATTTTTCTAAATAATGTAAAATTTAATTTTTAACATGACATCATAATATTTCATATTATATACAGTGTGTATACACTTTTATATTTTTTAATTCAGTGAGAGAAAGGAAGGCAGAGAGACAGATTCCCACATATATCCCAACCAGGATCCACCCCACAAACCCATTAGAGGGCAATGCTCTGCACATCTGGTGTGTTGCTCCATTGCTCAGCAACATAGCTTTTTTCAGTGCCTGAGTTGGAAGCCATGGAGTGATCCTCAAAGCCCAGGGCCAACTCCCTCCAATTGAGCCATGGCTGCAGGAGGGGGAGATAGAGAGAAGGAGAGAGAGAAAGAGAGGGAGAGAGAGAGAAACAAGAGGGGAGAGGTGAAGAATCAGATGGGTATTTCTCCTGTGTTCCCTGATCAGAAATCAAACCCAGGACATTCATATGCTGGGCCAATACTCTACCACTAAGCCAACCAGCCAGGACAGTGCATTTACATTTTTAAGTGTTCTAAGCACTTTAACAATGTAATACTCTTTAAATGACATTGTGCAAAGCTATTGTTCCTTTTCTTTTTAACTTCAAAGTATATCAACTGTATTGTATTTACTCAAAATAAAATGCACTTTTATATTGATCAGTACTGTAGAATCTCTAATTTGATACTAATATTGCAAAGTGTGTATATGTATATATTCATTATACATATATATCTATATTTATTTATATATATTGATAATATGTAATGATAAAGATAGAAACAGATATAAAAAAAAGCTGTTTGTTACCAATTTTCAAACAGATTATGTTCTGATTGTTTGAATATTATACCAATTATTCTTAACTTGGAAAGTATTTTCTTTTAGAAACTATAAAATACAAGATAGTTGTGAATTCCAAGATAATTTCATGAAAACAGATTTACTCTAAATAGAAGTCTTATTAACACCAACTACTATTAGCACTAAGCTTTTATTCATTATTATTTTCCTATGAAAAATATATGTGGGCTTATGTGATTTCTATCAGACTTCATGTTTAGGATGTGGTTTTTGTCTGCAAAGAATAATAGATTCCCCTAAGTGTGAAACCAGTATTCCTTTGTTATCAGTTGCTATCACTACCTTTTTTGGCTGATTGAATAGAAAAAAAGACAAAATCTGGTATCTCAGATATAGACTATGTAAAAATTCATAAAATTATCTTCTATTAATTTTCCTTGGCATACAAGAAAAAGTGTATATTTCTTTTTTTATTATGTTAAGTCCTGTGCTATGTAGGTAAAAGTAAGAATTTTGTATTAAACAGCAGCTGCTAACTCACAAATTTAGTTTCACAGGGCAATATATTTTTACTTCCCCAAGTAAAATTAGGTCACTGATCTGGTGGGAAGTAGATCTACACATTAAAAAGTAAGTATTAGAAGACCAAGTGAAAATAATAAAACAAACAACCCCTCTTCAAAAGTAAATTCTTACTTTCAATAATTCCTACTTCTAATGATAGGAACACAGTAAAAACTTTTATAAGTAGCTTTAAACATCTTCTTGTACTATAATGGTGTTCATCACATTGATCAGGTAATACATGAGACTTAAATCTGATTCCCCACTTGAACAAATGGTGAACAGAGAGCACAGTAGTTGATAAACCAAAGGCTTTGACAAATTATTACCACTGCATTTAATAGCAAGTGCATCATTTCCATAAAAAAAACATGTAATTTGTCTTGTCTGTATTAGGACATATGAAATTTTGGAGTCACTAAATATTCTGTACCCACTGTGCCCCTAATATTTAGATTCTGACATTTATAGTACTTTCAACCCATTTAAACATTTAAAAGAATTGTATTTATTCATCTTCATTTAAGGTAACTCTCATGATGTTTAATAAAAGAAGCCAGCTACATTAAGAAAGGCAATTTGCACCTGAAACTAATATAATATTGTATATCAATTGTAATTGAAAATAAAAAATGTAATTAAAAATAAATAAATAATAAATTAAATAAAAAGAAAGAAAGTAATTTTGATTTTGATAGCAATGGGTAACAGTAGAGGGCTAAAAAAATAGCAAAAAGTAGGGAAATAACTGTCCTTAGAAGATATGAGAGTTAGAAAATAAAAGAACTTTGCTCGGTTGATGGAGCATTTTCCTGATACACAAAGGGTGTGAGTTTAATCCCCTGTCAGGACACATACAAGAATAGATCAATGTTTCTGTCTCTCTGTCTCCATTCTCTCTCTTTTTCTCTCTTTCTCTCTCTCTCTCTCAAATCAATAAATAAATTTTAAATAAATTTAAGAAAAATAAAAGAGAACTTTAGGCAGTTAATATTCTGACAGAGAACATGCAAAGATTCCAAGTTCAGTATTTTGCAGTAACTTATTTGAACCAGCTAGACAGTAATAAAATAAAAATAGATGTCAAAACAACATCTGTTGTCAAATTTACATAGGATGGTTTATGTTCAAGGAATTCTAAATGCATTTATACTTGTAGCTTATATTTATTTTGTTGAGAGGTTTCATGAATTACTTGTCAATTATTGAACAGAATAATCTAAATGGAAACAAAATAATAGCATATACAGTGTGTCCATAAAGTCATGATGCACTTTTGACCAGTCACAGGAAAGCAATAAAAAATGATAGAAATGTAAAATTTGCACCAAATAAAAGGAAAACCCTCCCAATTTCTGTAGGATGATGTGGCAGCATGTGCGCATGCACAGATGATGATGTAACACCATGTATACAGTGGAGCAGCCCAGGGCCATGCCAATCGAGATGTGGACGGTACAGAGGAAAGTTCAGTGTGTTCTGTGGCTCGCTAAATTCGAATCTGTGACCAAAGTGCAACGTGAATATCGGCATGTCTATAACAAAGTGCCACCATATGGGAATAACATTACTCAGTGAGATAAGCAGTTGAAGGAAACTGGCAGTTTGGTGGAGAAACCCCGTTCTGGTAGGCCATCAGTCAGTGACGAGTCTGTAGAGGCTATATGGGATAGCTACCTAAGGAGCCCTAAAAAATCTGTGCATGAGCCCACATCAAACTGCACTGAATAGGTATGAAAATGGGAGAGTTTTCCTTTTATTTGGTGCAGATTTCACATTTCTATTGTCTTTTGTTGCTTTCCTGTGACCGGTCAAAGGTGCACCATGGCTTGTTGGACACATTGTATATTTCATAATGTCAATAATTTTCTGAGTTTTTTATAAACATTAACTTAAGACCTGACTTGTGATAGCACAATGGATAAAGCATCAACCTGGAATTCTGAGGTCACTGGTTTGAAACCCTGGCCAAGACACATATGAGAATTGATGCTTTCTGCTCTTCCCCCCTTTCTCTCTCTCTCTCTCTCTCTCTCTCTCTCACTCTCTTTTACTCTCCTCTCTAAAATGAATAATTTTTTTAAAAGTAGAAAAATTCTAAAAAACAAAAACTTAAGCAATCTTCATAATAATCCTTTGAGGTTGGCACTATAGAAACAGGAAAAATGTTCCACAGGTCTGGCTCCTACTGCAATGAATCATCATAATACGTAGTGGGACAAGTGTTGGTGCAAAAAAGAAAAATGGTATTCAAGTGTCGGCCACCTGATAAAAAGAGTATTCCTGTCCTCCAAACCCCATCTCCCTGTTTTGGTGCAGGCAGGGATTTTTATAATGAGGGTGAAAGAGAAGAAATAAACAAAAATAGAACAAAAGAATCAAAAGGAGGGAGTCTCAAATTGTTTGCTGCAAAGATTTAGTGCAAGCTAGCCCAGTGTGTTCAGATAACTGATTGAAGGCCACACATCTCTGAGAGCTGGCACCCTGAAGGTAAGAGTTCATCTGCTGATTGTTACTGGAACTAAAGCTAGCAAACAATACAAATTAGGATTTTTGTTTTGTGTAACAATGCGCACAGATTCCAGATCCCCACTGTCAGGTGGTTCTCTTGGTTTTGAGTAAAATCATAATTGCAAACATTTTTGCTTAATCTCTTCATTTTTTTTTACCCAGCTCTCCAACCCCCAGGCCTTCTGACAGCTGTTAGTCTGTTTTCCATATCTATGAGTCAGTTTCTAATTTGAATGTTATTTTGTTCATTTGATTCCACATATAAGTGAAATCGTATGGTATTTGTTTTTCTCTGGTTGACTTATTTCACTTACCATAATATTCTCCAGGTCCATCCACACTGTTATCAAATGTAAAAATTCCTTTTTTTTTTTTTTATGGCTGAGCAGTATTCCATTGTAAAACATACCACAACTTTTGTATCTATTCATTCAGAAACAGACAACAATGTGGGGGTTGCAGGAGAGAAAGTGAGCTGGGAGGTGGTAAGAGAGGTGAAGGAGGGCAGGGAAGAGATAGATGGAGTGGTAAACACACAATGCAATATACAAATAATGTATTATGCAATTGTACACCTAAAACCTGTATAAATTTATTAACCAATGTCACTACAATAAAAATAAAATAAGGTAAATATATAAATAAAAAATAAAATGAAGGTCTCAGCTTGGCAGAAGTAATAGAAGGAAGGGGAGGCTGAGGTGCATGTATCTCCCACTGATGCTTATTTTTGTTCATATGTTAATCCTTGATATATGTCAGTCATAAGGGAACAGACCTTTTAACTTTAACGAGAGCTTGTCCAGAGGTTAAAGTACAGAAATGATTATATACTTTTGATTTGCTACAGAATGTATAACTGTCATCACTAAACTAGTAATACTGAATCATGACTGTATGAACAACAAACTGGATTTAACATTTTATAAAAATTCTTTTATAAGCTTATTTTGTTAGTACATTCCTATTGAATTCTATTTTATGGCTAGTCAGACTAGTTTTAGTGAGTCTATATCATAGTATATTTATTCCCAGGTCCACTATAGGATCTTCATTTCATAGACAAGAAAACTGAGATACAGAAGAGTTAAGTTATTGCCCAAACATACACAGCTAGTTAGGGGTAAAACTAGGATAAAAATCTTCATCCACAGTGTACATTCTTTACCATTAATTTTTCTGTTTCAATTATTTACATCCTTCCCTTCTAAAATATTGTGATGAAAATAAAATTTAAAAAAAAACTTTATAATTCTTTTTACATAGTAGACAAGCAAAGTTCTTGGTACTATTTTTTTGGGAACTCATATACTTGTTTCTGTCTCAATTATATGCATGGGTGTTCTATTTTGGCTAACACCAAATAACCAGTTGGCTTTTTGATCAATACTTGTTTAATCTATGTATTTGTCCTCATTAAAATGTGACTGTAATTACCTTCTTGTTCAACATTTCCTGTATAGCCTTAGTCATTTCTTAACCTGGTATTCTTTAGTGGTTCTTCCATATTTGCATCACTTTTATGTACATATTAGTTGACTTTACACTTTAAGTGAATTTGTGTGAATGCCTGAATTTCAATGCCTAAAAAGACACATGATGTTTAGTTAACAATTTTTTACTGCAAGCACTGAGTGGAAGGACCAAAGGCATGCTCTATAATCCCACTTATTAATAGCTAGGTTATGGTGAAAGGGAGAAAAAGGAAGTTGAGCTCATTTTCCCTGAGTGTTATTTTATAATTTTTCTTCTCCTTCAATTAGAAGAAGAATAACTTTTAAGTCTGCTGCCTGCAGAAATTGGTCCAGTTTTTCTGGACAAAGAAAGTATACAATAACAGCAATATAGCATGAGAACCCCATGTGTGTAAATGTACTTCTTATATGCCAATAAATGGTTCAGTTGATAAATAGCCACACTTTATGTTAACCAATCAATTGCAGGTAGTTAATGTTCTAAGAAAATCTTACAGTGGTGTTAAAAAATGTGTTTACAGTTTAAGTTTAAACATAATACTTTTACAAATTTAGACAAAAACCTGGTGGGGGAAATATATATATATATAATAAATCAGGCTCAGAATAGTTTTTCCCAGTATGTCTCCAAGCACAATTACTTATTCAATGACCTACATTTGGGAGACAATTTTCTTTTTCAGACAAATACTGTTTGAACCAATGAATAGATGAATAGATAAGTAAATGAACATTATAGTTCAGAAATAGTTTTTGTTGTTACTTATTAGCAGTTGTAAATAAAATTATATGTAAAAAAACAAACAAACAAACAAAAATAATAAAATTATATGTATAGCAAAGTATGTACTGTTTTATATTAAAAATACAAGGATAAAATGCTTTTCTTGTAATATATTTTCTTTGTATTAGTTTCCTTTTGCTTTTTTAACATATTTCCACAAACTTAGTGGCTTCAACAACACAAACTATCTTTCATTTCAGGTTAGAAATCCACAATCAATCTTAGAGGGGTGAAATCAAGGTATCAGCAAGGCTCAAGGGAAGAATATAGACCTTGTTTCTTCCAGCTTCTAGAATTTGTTGGCACAGCTTGGCTCCTGGTTACATCACTCCAATTTCTTTTTTTATTTCTTCTTGTTTTAAAGACACTGTAATTACATTAAGAACACCTTGACAAGTTGTGGGTGGGGCGCAGAGCACATTCCTAGCAGCTGTGGCTGATGCAATGCTGTGAGAATACTTCAGCTCTCAGAAGCCCCCTGGGCATACCCAGAAAGGGAGCTCATCCGCTATAAGAAAGTGACTCAGTGCCAACCATGCAGCTCTCTTATCTTTTCAGCCATTGGTTATGAAGGACATGCTATAACATCCTATTGGCTGAGGCCACGTATATAAGCTAGTTTACTTCCTGAATGAAGTGGATCTGCGTCATTGAACCTGGTCCCCGGAGTCAGGTCTTTGTGTCTCCGTCATCCTCACCCCTGGCAGGACTTGTCCAAAACTGGCGCCTGAACGTGGGGCAGGGACCTAACCAGTATCCAAGGGTTGAGTGAGTGACCCTCTGCAATGGGAAGTCTTCTCCCTCACTCTCGAGCCCCGCAGGCTTGAGCCCAGCACACCCTATTGCAGAGTAGGTGAGTTAAAGTTAGTGAAAAGAATCTTTGTACCTACTGGAAAATCCTCTCAGGTTTCAACACTTGGCTCCAGGACACACCTCTTTGGGACCCTGATACTTGGGCCTGAGCTTTCTGGTGTGTCCATTGGGCCAAAGTACATGGGGGACAAACCTTCCCTCTCAGCCTCATTCCTGCCCTGCTAGCAATACATACCTGCCTGACCAGTGCTCCTCCTGGGGACCCTCTGCCAGTGCCAAAAATATTGCAGTCTGCCTCTGTCTCTAAGTAGCCTCTACATCCCTATTCACCCCCCTTCACTGAGGAGGAAAGTAGTTTAGCCTCCAAGTTTGCTGCTGAGCTCACAGAAATGGAACTAACCAAATTGCTAACTGCACCATCAGCTCTGCCGCTGAAAAAAGCGGAAGTCGCTACTTCCGCATTTCCTGCCAGGGCTCAGTGCCCCACCCCAGCCTCTCAGATGCCATTTTCTACCCCAGCTTTAACTCCAACACATGTTCCTGTTGCAGACCCATGGGCGAGTCTATATGCTCCCATGTGTCTTTTTTCTTTCTGTCTGTCTGTCTTGTCTATTTTTCTGTATCTCTTGCTCTCTCTCTCCCCAGCCCCTCTCTTTGAAATGACGCTGGATGGACCCAGCCACAGCACAGGGATGGGGATCACACCCTCTTCTAATGTAAGAGAGAAGTTATGCTTGTGTTTTTCAGCCAATTTTGATCCCAGGAACCCCCCAACCTGCTTGACAGGGTTTCTTGGGCACCCACTAAGTGGTTCAGTCTTCACCTGTCCAAAGCCACAGCCCTAGCCTTCTCCACACTGACTATGCCTGAGGGGAAGAGGTCCTCAGTGCTCCAGAAGAAGACCTCATGGCCGGCATGTGCACCCCATCACCTGAGGGGATGTGGAGGCTTTGGTGGGCGGGCCCAGAGAATTGCCTCTGATGGGCCCCCAGGCCCTGGTGCTCTGTTCTTGTTTATGTGTGCTTATAGTAACTGCTGAATCCCAGACACAGGCGGCAGCAGCCCAGGGCTCAAGCCCAGCAGCATGAGCTGGTGTTTCCAGTTCATCTTTAGAGGATGAGGAGAACTGGGCCGGAGTTGCGATTCGCACACTACAGATGGTAAACGGCAGCAGTTGTGGCAGGAGGATGAATAGAAGCCAGGCTTGCATCACCAAGTGGCTGCTGGAATGGCAGGGAGTGCCTGCTAAGCTGCTGGTGGGTTTGCTGATGTTTTGAGACATAGGGGTGGTTTCCATCATGCTCTCCAAAGAAGAGATGGAAATGCTGACTGCCATTGCCACATGTGTCTCTTTGGGACAGTGTAAGACCTGCCAGGATGGCAGGAATGAAGGGGGTGGCTGACACCCCATGTGCATGGACTGATTTCCTGGACTATGACTGGAGTGGCACTGGCTCCTTTGTTGGATGGACTTATGGATTTTGGACAATGTGAATACCCTGATGGGCATGGGGAGCAGATTAGCTGGAGGCCATCCCCTGCCCTGGGAAGCTTTTCCCATGGTTAGAAAGAAGGCCAAGAACATTTTGTGCTTAAGCAAAGTGCTCAAAGACTGGTGAAATGTACCTTTGTAATTGTTGAAATTGTATGATTTGTCATGTTGTTGTAATTTGTGTAATGTTCTTGCAACCATATGCAGTTCGCAGCCCATAGCAAGCCATCACTTCTATGTTTGGATGCTGGGACCTTTGTGGGAAGGGGGCATACATGGACCTACATTCATTTTTTACAGTCAAAATGGAACTGTGTTTAACGGCACCTAGAAGGTCTCTGTAACACAATGGGAGGGAAATGACATCCCAACCCCTAGGAGCAATCCCCTGTTTAAGACCCCCATTCTATTTCCTAACTACTCCTAATTACAGAAGCTTGCCTCATTGTTTAATCCAGCTAATCTATTAGCATATAGTATAATAGGTATTATAGTTGTTTTAGTTCTACTAGGGTTCTGATGCATAATGCGTAGCATTCAGAAGCTACAACAGCAAGCTGTCATTCATCAAGTCCAATTGGCCTTAATTAAAAGAGAAGGGGGAGATGTGGGTGGAATGCAGAGCACATTTCTAGCAGCTGTGGCTGATGCAATGCTGTGAGAATACTCCAACTCCCAGAACCCTCCTGGGCATACCCAGGAAGGAAGCTCACCCACTATAAGAAGGTGACTTAGCACCAACCACGCAGCTCCCTGATCTTTTCAGCCATTGGCTTTGAGGAACACACTGTAACACCCTATAGGCTGAACCTGTGTGTATAATCTAGCTTACTTCCTGAATAAAGTGAATCTGTGCCACTGAACCTGGTCCCTGGAGTTGGGTCTTTGTGTCTCTATTGTCCTCACCCCTGGGAGGACTTGTCCACAACAAGTCAGCCTCACTTTCTCAAAATCTTTAACTTAGTCATACCTACAGAACTGTAGAGCCAGTATCTGCAGCCACCATCATAGCTACCTGGCCAGCACAAGTTAAGGTTTGCATTTAATCTGGACAGATCATAAAGAAACAGTGGAGACAAAAACTGGTGAGCCATCCTCTTTATTTCTGCTCACAACCAGTGGTCTAGAAAAATACACACAGTGGAAAAACACTTCCCTTTCCATTCAGGACTTCCAATGCCACTGACCTTTTCTATTTTTTTTTCTGGAATGAAAGGACCTCACAAGTCTTATTCACCTCTGTTTTCCATCTCCTTTTCCTGCACTAACTGGCTTCTCCTTCAGTATCCTGTCATTTTGGCTGACTCCTCTCCTCCATGTTGCCTCTCTGCCCTGCTACAACATGGGCTCCTCCTCTCTTTACCCAGGAACTGCATTGTCTTTCCTCTCCAAAATGGCCTCCTACCTTCTCCTTTTAAAACTTTTCCCTAGGACAACCCCTTCCTCCAGCACACATTAGCATAACCAAGCCCCTGGTCATCAAAGATCAGGAAAAGTACTTATGTATCTGCCCCAAGCAAAGACAAATCTTCAGGAATCTAGAATTTTTCAGGCTAATGGGCATGCCCACCTTAAATACAGGTGCAGCTCTGACACATATACCACTACAGACTTCAACTCTGCCCTTAACAACATTGTACAAGTAATTATATTAGTTGTAGAGAAACGTCCAAGGAAGAGTTAAGTGAAATAAAATCAAATAAAGGCAGGTGGCATAGGAAAGGAATATTAAAAAATTGGATCACAGTGGTACCTTGACACAAGAGTTTAATTTGTTTCATGGCCGAGCTCATGACTAAATTGGCTCATGTGTCAAATCAAATTTTCCCATTTAAATTAATGGTAATGCAATTAATCTGTTCTGGCCCCCAAAAGCCACACAATTTTTTTAATATGCTTTTAAATAAGAAACTGTAATTTATAAATAACACACACACACACACACACACACACAATAAGAGAGAATGTAAAGAAATAAACTGGTTTATGAAGTCTATTTACCTCCAAGGTCAGGCGAAGATGCTGCTGGGGGGAGAGGAGACTGGAGGAGGAAGTTTTCATTTTATGCACTATCACTTAACATAACTTACTCTCTCACACTTAATGCTACATTTACTTACAAAATTTAACTTACACACTATATATGATAAGTAACTTTATTGCTAAACTTAACTGCTATTTTTTTGCTTTGCTTAATCATTATTTTCTTCACTGATTTTTGGCTTTTTTGCCACATTTTTTTCACTTTTACTTAGAAGCCTTTCAACAAAAACCTTTCCATGGAAGTTAGTTTCTTTCTCCCTTTCAGAACGTTCAGCAGGTCATCTAGTGGAGGGTGGCGGAAGCTAATGATTCAAATATCAGCTTCTGACTTAAAGCAAAAAATCTCGCTCATCTCTTAAATTGCTCATAATTTAAACTGCTTGAGAATCAAGGAACCACTGTATTTGCTTGTTTGGGGTTGTATTGTATAACTTCTTTAGATATTTTGGTTATTAAACCCTTGTCAGAGCTGTTGTTTGCAAATATACAGACCATATATCATAAAAATTAAGAAATTATAGAATCTTATTAACCAATATCACCCCAATAAATTTAATTTTTTAAAAAGGAAAAAGAAACCAGGAAGGAAGAAAGGAACAAAAGAATAAACATGTATTATATGCACTTGTCTCTTTCTATGAGGAACAAAAAATATCCCTGTAGCCTAAACCCACATGTCTTTTATATTGCATTTGCAAGACTCTGTCAGAGACCAATAAGATATTATAGAAAGAAAGAAGCTGCATGTAAAGCCAGTAGCTGCAGCCACCATCACAGCTGCTTGGCCCATGCAGGTTTGAATTTAATTCACACAGACAGTAATGAAACAAGGGAGCCAAGAACTTGTGAGCCATTACATTTAATCTTAGCTTGCACCCAGAGGGCAAGAAATACACACAGTGGAAGAACACTTCCCTTTCCATTCACGGCTCCCAAAGCCACTGATTCATCCAAGTATTCCTAGAATCAAAGGTTGCTACCTCACCAGTCTTATTCACCTCTGTTCCCCATCTCCTTTTCTCTGCACAAACTGACTTCTCCTTCATCACTCCGCCATTACAGCTGCTTTTCCTCTGCAATGCTGATAGCAGGAACAGAGAGAGAGAGTGAGCCCCCATTCTGCCTCTTTTTTTTTTTTTTTTGTATTTTTCTGAAGCTAGAAATGGGAAGAGACAGTCAGACAGACTCCTGCATGCACCCGACCAGGATCCACCCGGCACACCCACCAGGGGGCGATGCTCTGCCCCTCCAGGGCATCACTCTGTCATGACCAGAGCCACTCCAGCACCTGGGGCAGAGGCCAAGGAGCCATCCCTAGTGCCCGGGCCATCTTTGTTCCAATGGAGCCTCACTGTGGGAGGGGAAGAGAGAGACAGAGAGGAAGGAGAGGGGGAGGGGTGGAGAAGCAGATGGGTGCTTCTCCTGTGTGCCCTGGCCGGGAATCAAACCCGGGACCTCCGCACGCCAGGCCGACGCTCTACCACTGAGCCAACCGGCCAGGGCCTGCCTCATTTTATAGTGTAGATATCAAAACCTTTAAACCAGTGTTGGTCAAATAAGTTTGTAAATATGATGATATATGTTTGCTCCCTTATAGTTTGCATTGGGTGTGGAAGAGAGCTATAAGCCAGCAAAGTCATTATAGCATAAGGCTTAGTTTTAAGGCTAAGCTTTTCCCCACAGCCTTGACTGATGGCATGATGTGGGCATTCTCCCGAGGAATCCCATCATGCCTCAGATAAGTGACTTTGTATTAGAGACTTTCCTATTTGTACATTGGATTAAAGGTTTGGATTTCTATACAATAAAGTAGGGCACACCAGGAGCTTGCACTCTTGGTTCCTGAGATTAGCATTAGAGAGCAGAGAGCAGAGTAAGGCCACGTGGAGAAGAGGAGAGGCAGCCAAGATGGCAGAGTGCTGAAAGAGAAGCCAGTTAGTGCAGAGTTTGTGTGGAGAAAAGGAGATAAAGAACAAAGGAGAATGAGGCTAGTGAGCTAGAAACCTTTGATTCTAGGAAACTTGAATAAGGCAGTAGTTTTGTGGGCACTGAATGAGTGAGTTTTGGAGCCCAGTGTGTGTTTTTACTTGCCCACTGGGTGCAAGCTAGGATTAAAGATAATGGTCCACCAGTTCATGGCTCTGTTGTTTCATTACCAACTGTCTAAATGCAATGCAAACCTGCATGGGCCAGGTGGCTCTGATGGTGGCCATGGCAACTGGCTTTATAGCCAATATACAAATAAGAAAGTCTCTGATACAACCTTACATCATGCAACAATCAAAGGTGTGGGGGAAAGCTTACTATTGAAAAGATCTTATTAAAAGGGCAGGAGAGGCCTAGTCTTAAAAGTAAGCCTAAGGGTATAATGACTTTGCTGGATTATAGCCTGTCTCCCACACCCAATACAAGTTATAAGCAAGCAAACATATATATCATATTTACAAACTTATTTGACTGACACTGCACACACTACTTTTTCCAATGTACTCTTACTAAATTTTATTTTGTCCAGGCCACTGCCAACATCCGTTAGAGTTTGTTAATAGTTTTCTTTATGTAAGTGTTATAACAATTTACAATTAAGGCTGGTGGCTCTCAAGAGTAGTTTGGTGGGAAGCATTTTAATTCACTTGAGAGACTGCTCAGAATACACATAAACCCCAATCTTCCTGTTAATATTATTTCAATAGAACATTCATTGTGAAAATAAAGGCATAAACATAGATATTCTGGAGACAAATACCCTACCTGTTCTTTTTCATTTGCCTACACATATAATAAATTATGAACCTTCTGCAAACAATGCATCAAAGGTATGAGCCTCTCTCAATCTTTACACAAAGATTGTCCATTTTCATTGTTGGAATCCATGGGAGTCTGAAAGACCAGAGTAACACACTTTATTGAAAGGAAGAAAGGAACCCTGCTGGGCACTTCTCCCAGGAAGAAGAGCACAGAACACCAAAAACAGACTGAAGTAAAACTTTATAGAGTTGGGGACAGCCTCAAGCAAAGGTGTGCTGGTATGTTGACTTTTTGGGATACTCTTTATTGGGGTGATTTACCAGCTTCCTGGAGTTCCTTTATCCCATGGGTGATTGTTCAGTAATTAAGGGTGGGGTCAGGCAGCCAAGCGAAACATCAAGAGGGCAGTTTGGAATACACATATCTATCATTTCTCAACTCTGTGGTTACATATAAAAGAAAGGCAGTTATTAATTTTATAATATATGGTGAGGGGTGATGAGGAGAAAAAATTGGAAAATTATTGCTTCTTCTGGAGAGAACTCAAGAAGAGAACCTTGCCAAGCCAAGTTCCTCATCCAGTTAAGGAAGTTGTCAATTTCCATGCTGTATGGTCTGAACTAGGTGATGTCCCTGAAAACCTGAGTGAGGAAGTAAAAAAAAATTGCAAGGTAATAATTGTTAGTTGCTTACTGTGAGTGCTGATTGAACAGGTGACATTGTGATATACATGGTCTCCTGGATGAGCCTCATGAGACATGCTGGTCTGGTTCCTCTTGAATGGGGGACATGAGGAGATTTTTAGAGACAGGAAAATTGTTGGTGTAAGTTTTTAGAAAGACTAAATATGTGTAGTTAAAAGAAAGGGGGTTTGGAGAACATTCAAGAGGAAACTTCTCAGGCTGAGGTGCGGCTTCTTCCTGCTGTCGTCCCTACCTATTTGATATTTCCCTCATAAAGTTCTCTTTGGGGTACTGGGGAATAGGAGTGTAGGAGCATTTGACTGTAGGTAATTCTAGAGATTTCTCTCATTTGGGCCCGTAGGAACTTGATAAAGAAGGGAGCAAGTATTTGAAGACCAGAAATGCAGAGATAAGGAGGGTTGTATTGGGGGGTGAAAGTTCTTCCATGGTAAAGTCAGAGATATTCTTTCCTGGAAGCCCTAAAGAGAGCAGTTAGCTTGAGCTAAAAGAAATGTTTCATGTACATTTGTAGGCTCTTCAGCCAAGAAGACACAGCGGTCTTGTCCCCTTACTATGTGAAGGGTAAAAAGACTTGAGAAGTGTTAAGAGGTGAATGCTATTCATTCTCCTAGTTCTTCAGGGATACAGGAGAGCTTTAGGATTTAGGGGACTTATAGGGGTTGAAAGATAGGATTAAGGAGGTTTGCTGATATAGGGTTTCAGATTTTTCTGTTTTTCGAGGGCTGGTTTCAGGGTTGATGTGAAGGATTAAGGTAGATTTTTACAATTTTCTGATTGGTGAAGGTCTGTAAGAAACTAGTAAACAAACATAAGAGGCAGGGTCCAAAAGTTAGAAAAATAAATAGGAGAGTGAGTGGACTAATGAAAGGCAATAATCAAGACACCCAGTTTGTGTGAAACCACTGATTTCATGTATACAAATTTGCTAGGCTTCCTAAAGCAACAAGAAGAGAAATTACCTGTATAACTTGTTTGGTCCTTAGATTGATGGGTAGTGTACTAGGAATTGAAAAAGGCTCATGGGGTGGAATTAGGTTGATATTTAGGGTGAGATAGGTTAGGGTACAGGTTCCTGTACAATTAGTAAGAAGACACATATAGGTGTTAGTCCCAGATGAGTAGAAAGTCCCTGATTGGGTGAGGTAGGTTGAGAGATGCAGTGGGATTGAGTTGTCAGGATTATGGTGTGTGGACCTATCTATGTGAAAGTCAGTCCTTCAATGATGTAATGCTGGAAGCACCTCTTGGACAGTCTTTGAACAGTTTGTTGAGTAACCTGTAAATCCTGCAAGTACTTAGGGAAAGAAAGGGTGATTACATTTCTATACTTTGCAGCTAGAATTTAAGTCCTAGTGACCACTGCTGCTAGCTGGAATTAGCAGCAGTTCTCAGCCTACAATAGGCATGGGGCATTGAGATAAAAGGAATAAAGGAGATACTATACATTAAATAAAGTAACAAAATCAGACTGTCAATACCCCCAGTAAAGATCTTTGAGGGGTAAATAAAATTCAAATATTTAGGCAAGGCATAATAGATGGCCCTTGTGTTTACAAGAAATAAGATCAGTTTATCTGCTACTTGAAAGAAATACCTTAGGCTCATGAACGATGTCCTTGGCTTTTCAGTGGCAAATTTCCAGCATGCTGGGAAAGGACACAGGTAGCTGGAGCAGGGCTAGAAGAAACTGAACCCTCCCTCCATGGAGCAAGGGGGCAGCTTACTTTCTCATGTCCCTCTTCCCACAGCAGAGGTGTGTCCCTTGATGGGGCCAGGAAGCCTGGCATTAGTTCAATAACCTTTCTTTCCACTCTGGAGCAGGGCCCTGATGGAATTCTATGAGGCCCTTTAGGGGATGGAACCAAAAACTGGTATTTCCTGACTTCTTTTGGGCCTTATCTGTTACTTATCTTTACCTTTTCTGTTACTTCCTTGGCCATTATAGACTTTAAAAGCCATGCTCAGAAGATCTCACTGAGAGGCTTGACTAAGAGAGCAAAATTGGGAATTCAGTGTTTAAAAAAGCCTATTAGACTGAGAAGAGAAAGGATTTGGTTTGCAGTGGTAGGTGGTTGGACACTGCAGAGGGTCTGTGTTTGATCTAGTGTGAGACTTCAGATGGTGGGGGTTAAGGTGATGCCTAGATAGACTAGGGACTGAGAATAAAGTTGAGCCTTAGCAGAGAAGACACATATCACTTCATACCAAGGAAGTTAAGAAGGATGGCAAGTGTCTCCTTGAGGCAGGCAGGGAGGGGCTGCAGAGGAGTAGGTTATTTACATATTGTAAGAGAGTACTAGTTTTGAGATTGCATGCTGCTAAATCCTGAGCTAATGCCTGCCCAAACAGGTGTGGGGCTGTTTTTAATCCCCTGGGGTAAGACAGTCCACATAAATTGCTGGGCTGCATTACTGTCCAGATAAAGGTAAACAGAAAGTAAAAGTCAGGGTGTAAAAGAATGGTAAAAATGGCATTCCTGAGGTCTAGGACCTGTAGAGATTAGAGACTACTGGATAGAGGGAAATTACTGCCTCATTGTTTAGGTGTAAGGCTAAGCCTGGTTTAAGACATGGGTAATTATTGGTTTAAGGCCTTAGAAACAGACACAGTTACACATTAAGCAAAGACTTCACATATTATGAATTAAGAAATTTAAATGAGCGTGCTTTACTTGTTTTAATTAAAATTATACTAGAGATATTTTCTGACAAAGAGACAAGACAGATTACTTACTCACATAGCTTAATATACAATTCTGCTTTTTTAAGTTTTTTGAGATGGCAAGGAGTTGCCAGAATAGAGGGGAGGAAGAGAGAAAGCAGATGGATGGACAGTGTGAGCAGCTGTATGGAAAGAAGGAGGTTCAGAATCTGCAGGAAGAGGAGGAGGTGGTTAAAGTACTGGTGTGGTGACACATGATCAGAGGAGTCAAAAAATATTTAGAGCTTTGAGGAGAGAGAAGGGGGGTGAGAAGGAAAGAGGCACAGTCATAGTTTGTAAGGAGGAAGGAGGGGTTGGAGAAGAGACAGACAAAACTGAAGTTTGTAAGGAGGGAGGTGGGGTCAGAGAAGAGACAGGCAATGCAGCCCGAGCCACAGCTCCTAAGGAGTGGGGAGGGGATGAAGAACACAGTGGAGAAGGGAGGGAGCTCTTGGAGGGAAGAGACTCAAGTGGAAAAGATTTGCAGATGGACCAGAGAGGGGTCCTGAGAAAGGGGTGCCCTCGGGGGTCAGGCAGGAGGGAGAGAGTTGGGAGTCCATGGAGATGAAAAGATTAGGAGCAGAGGTTTTAGGTGAGGTTTCTTTGGCCATAAAAGCCTGCGTGTAGAACAAGCAGTACAGAAATTAAGGACAGGAGAGAAGGAAGAAGAAAAGCCTGCACGTAAGGAATTTCTGATGCCCTCCCCATTCGGTGGCAAAAGTTGTCAGTATTTCTTAGGATATTGCAATGGTAGTAGAAAGCAACCTGGCTCAGCACCTAGACTTTTGAGAAAGTCCATAGAAGCAGGCCGCTCGGAGTAGAAACCTCGCAAACTGTGAACCTTAGAGAGTAGGGTGAGTCCCAAAGGAGTAGAGGAGTCCTGAAGGAGTAGTCCCGGAGTAGAGGAGTAGTCTATGAAGCCTGAAATTGGGAGGAGCCCATGTTCTAAGGGGAGCCTGGCTGGATGGTTTGGACTGGGAGGAGCCCACAGTAGAGGAGACTGGTGAGAGAAGGGGGTGTCCCCGCCTCCAGTCACAGTTGTGAGAGGAGAAAATCTCCATAGAAAGAAAGTCTCAGACAAGAGTTTGTCACCCCAAGGCTGAGATCCTGGGATGTAGGAGAGTGGCCTGGCAGGCATGCCTAGACTTTCATAGAAGTCCATAAAGGAGTAGAGGCAGACCACCCCTAGATATGGGGTCTGAAGTCAAAACCATCAGACAAAGAAGGGATGTTATTGGGGAGAAATTTGGAGGCCAACCAGGGAAGGGGAGGGGAGAAACTCCTTACCTTTCTGGTACAGCACAGGTTCAGGACAGGGTTAGACTGCCAGCCAATCAACCCACAATTACACATCCAAACAGAATCAGGGAGTAAGCCCGGGATGAGCAGCCACTGCCCATTGCTTCCCTGGTTGTAAGTTTGGACAGCAAAGAGGGATCATCCAGGCAGTTAGTACCCTGTCCCAGGTTTCAGCACCAAATTTTGGAATCCATGGGAGTCCAAAAGACCAGAGTAACAGGCTTTATTGAAAGGAAGAAAGAAACCCTGTTGGGCACTTCTTATGGGAAGCAGAGCACTGAAAACAGACTGAGGTAAAACTTTATAAAGTTGGGAATAGCCTTTAGCAAAGGTGTGCTGGTATGTTCAGCTTTCTGGAATACTCTTCATTGGGGTGATTGACCAGCTTCCTGGAATTCCTTTGTCCCAGGGGCAATTGTCCCATAATTAAGAGTGGAGTCAGGCAACCAAGCGGAACAGCAAAATGGCAGTTTGGAATTTACATATCTATCAGTCATGAAAATAATGAGTTCTTAGAGACTGCATGGTGTGCAACAAGGGACCTAGGGGTGACCACCTCACAATCCCCTATAGAGGTTTTGTGAGATGGTCCTAACCCCTAGTCCTTATATGTATTTATTTGTACACAAAATTGAAGCAGGAACAAGAATGAGAAAGTCAGGAAGCAAAAAAGAGAATGAGAAACTGAAAAGATGGCAGCGAAGTAGACGAACGCACAGACACCCATCTCACCACCAAACTGGAATACAAATTAATTTAGGAAAAATAAGCATGAAAAACCAACTCTGAACTACAAGAATAGCTCTCAAAAACCAAGGAGCAAAGAAGAAGCCACAACAAACCTGGTACGGAGCACCTGAATCTCCCCTGCTTACAGGAATGGAGGGGGGGTGAGGCTGAGAGCCCAGAGGGGATCTCACACAAGGGAAAAGAGCAGAAACTACTGCTCACAGCCACTTGCCTGGAAACCACGGAGCAAGGTGTGTTGAAAAGTCCAGCTCATCTCCCAATGTGAAAGGAAAGAGAGAGGGACAGACAGTGAGGAGCTAAGGAATAAAGGAGATGACCTAAAAAAGCTAACTCATTCGTGCTGGAGGTGGCCATAGCTGGGCAAGGGACTGAACCTTTCACAAAACAGAGCTGAATTACTTCCAGATCAGAGGTCTCTGGACATCTATCCAGCTCCAATCAGCACAACAAGACACAGCTGAAAACAATAAGTGGGGAGGAGGGGCAGTAACTCAGGTTTCCATAGAGATCTGAGATACACCTCCCCCTACTGAAGCTGAGAAAACACCCTGCCCCCAGAGAGATTAGTTGGCTAAAGAGGCCTTTAGAGTCTCAGGTTACATCCATCGCATTCCTGGATACAGTTTCAAGGAAGCCCCCTGCTGAGATCAGTAAACAAGACTATCACCTGTTAGAAAAACAACCAAATAAAGACTTAAAAGCTGCCCAAATCCAAAAGTGGATTACAGATAACAGCTGATACAAACCAAGAAGACCTAGAAATAACAAAACTGAAAACTGGAGGCAGTAAACACCAAGCCTAGATTCAACCAACTCTACAAATAAAACACCCAAAAACAGACAATGAGAAGACAAAGAAGTGCAATCCAAATGAAACCACAAGAGACACCTACAGGAGATGAACTGAGTGATAAGGAAATAAACTTCCAGATGCGGAGTTCAAAATAATGATTGTAAGGATGCTTAGGGATCTTAGAACAATAATGGATGGTCATTATGAACACCTAAATAAAGAAATAGCAAGTATAAAAAAGAATCAGTCGGAGATGACAAATACAATATCAGAAATAAAGACCACAATGGAAAGAAATAAAAACAGAATAGATAGAGCTGAGGACAGAATCAGTGAGTTAAAGGACAACTGGAATGAAGGCATGAAAGAAGAGAAGAAAACAGAAAAGAGACTCAAAAAGTCAGAGGAAACTCTTAGGAAGCTCTGTGACAACATGAAGAGAAATAACATCCACATAATAGGGGTTCCTAAAGAAGAAGAAAAAGAACCAGGGATAGAGACTTTGTTCAATCATATCATAGCTGAAAACTTCCCTAAATTAATGCAAGAGAAACTCTCACAAGTCCAAGAAGCACAGAGGACTCCATTAAAGAGAAACCAAAAGAAACCTACACCAAGACACACCATAATTAAAATACAAAAGCTAAGCGATAAAGAGAAAATAGTAAAAGCTGCAAGAGAAAAAAAAGATATCACCTATAAAGGAGCCCCCATAAGGATGATATCTGACTTCTCAACAGAAATACTTGAGGCGAGAAAGGAATGGCAAGAAAGATTCAAAGTAATGCAGAACAAGAACCTACAACCAAGACTACTTTATCCAGCAAGGCTATCGTTTAAAATCAAAGGTGAAATAAAAAGCTTCGCAGACAAAAAACAACTCAAGGAATTCATTACAACCAAACCAATGCTGCAGGAAATGTTAAGGGGCCTGTTGTAAACAGATCAAAGTGGAAAAAGAATATAGCAAAAAAGGAATACACCTTTAAAGAAGAAAATGGCAATAAACAACTACATATCAATAATAATCTAAATTGTAAATGGATTAAATGATCCAATCAAAAGACATAGGGTAGTTGCGTGGATAAGAAAACAGGACCCATACATATGCTGTCTATAAGAGATACACCTTACAACAAAAGATACACATAGATTGAAGGTAAAAGGATGGAAAAAAAAACATTTCATGCAAATGGAAATGAAAAAAAAGCTGGGGTAGCAATACTTATATCAGACAAATTGGACTTTAAAACAAACGATATAGTAAGAGATAAAGAAGGCCACTACATAATGATAAAGGGAGTAATCCAACAGGAAGATATAACTATTATAAATATCTATGCACCTAATATAGGAGCACCCAGATATATAAAGCAGACTTTGATAAATTTAAGGGTGAGGTCAACAGCAATACTATAATAGTAGGGGATTTCAATACCCCACTAACATCACTAAATAGATCCTCAAGAAAGAAAATTAACAAAGAAACAGCAGATTTATTGGAAACACTAGATCAACTCGATTTAATAGATATCTTCAGAACCTTTCACCCTAAAGCAGCAGAATATAAATTATTTTCAAGTGCTCATGGTACATTCTCTAGGATAGACCACATGTTAGGGCACAAAAGTGCTCTCAACAAATTTAAGAAGACTAAAATCATATCAAGCACTTTCTCCGATCACAATGGCATGAAACTAGAAATGAACCACAACAGAAAAGCTCAAAGATTCTCAAACATATGGAAACTAAATAGCAGGTTGTTAAATCACGAATGAATTAAGAATGAGATCAAAGAAGAAATAAAAAAAATTCCTAGAAACGAATGATAATGAGCATACAATTCAAAATTTATGGGACACAGCAAAAGCAGTCCTTAGAGGGAAGTTCATAGCACTACAGGCACACTTTCAGAAGCTAAAAAAAGCTCAAATAAACAACTTAACCCTGCATCTAAAAGAATTAGAAAAAGAACAGCAAGTAAAGCTAAAATGGAGTAGAAGGAAGAAAATAATAAAGGTCAGAGCAGAAATAAATGACATAGAGGCTAAAGAAACAATACGGAGGATTAATGAAACTAGGAGCTGGTTCTTTGAAAAGGTAAACAAGATTGATGAACCTTTAACAAGACTCACCAAGGAAAAGAGAGAGAGGACTCAAGTAAATAAAATTAGAAATGAGAGAGGAGAAATAACAACTGACACAACAGAAAGACAAAATATTGTAAGAAAATACTATGAAGAACTGTATTCCAAAAAACTAGACAATCTAGATAAAATGGACAAATTCTTTGAAACATACAATCTTCCAAAAATCAATCTGGAAGAATCAGAAAACCTAAACAGACTGATTGCACCAAATGAGATCAAAACAGTTATCAAAAAAACTCCCAACAAAGAAAAGTCCGGGACCCGATGGCTTCACAACAGAATTCTACCAAATATTTAGAGAAGAACTAACTGCTCTCCTTCTCAAAATAATTCAAAAAATTCAAGAGGAAGGAAGACTTCCAAACTCCTTTTATGAGTCGAGCATAATTCTGATTCCAAAACCAGGCAAAGACCACACAAAGAAAGAAAATTATAGAACAATATCTCTGATGAATATAGATGCTAAAATCCTCAACAAAATATTAGCAAACCGGATCCAAAAAAATATGGAAAAAATCATACACCATGATCAAGTGGGATTTATTCTGGGGAGGCAAGGCTGGTACAATATTTGAAAATTAATCAGTGTGATTCATCACATTAACAAAAAGAAGGAGAAAAAACATATGATAATTTCAATAGATGCAGAAAAAGCATTTGATAAAATTCAGCACCCATTCATGATCAAAACTCTCAGCAAAGTGGGAATACAGGGAACATACCTCAACATGATAAAAGCTATCTATGACAAACCCACAGCCAACATCTTACTCAATGGACAAAAATGAAAAGCAATACCCTTAAAATCAGGAACAAGGCAGGGGTGCCCCCTTTCACCACTCTTATTTAACATGGTCCTGGAAGTCCTAGCCACAGCAATCAGACAAGAAGAAGAAATAAAAGGCATTCAAGTTGGAAAAAAAGAAGTAAAACTATCATTATTTGCAGATGATATGATATTGTATATAGAAAACCCTAAAGTCTCAGTCAAAAAGCTACTGGACCTGATAAATGAATTCAGCAAAGTGGCAGGATATAAAATCAATACTCAGAAATCAGAGGCATTTTTATACACCAACAATGAACTGTCAGAAAGAGAAATTAAGGAAACAATTCCCTTCACAATTACAACCAAAAAAATAAAGTCCCTAGGAGTAAACTTAACCAAGGTGATTAAAGACTTGTACTCAGAAAATTACAAAACATTGATAAAATAAATCAGGGAAGATACAAACAAGTGGAAGCATATATTGTGCTCATGGTTAGAAAGAGTAAACATCATTAAAATTTCTATATTACTCAAAGCAATCTATAAATTTAATATAATACCAATTAAAATACCAATGACATACTTCAAAGATATAGACCACATAGTCCAAAAATTTATATGGAAACAAAGAGAACACGAATAGCCTCAGCAATCTTAAAAAAGAAGAATAAAGTGGGAGGTATCACACTTTCTGATATTAAGTTATTCTACAAGGCCATTGTACTTAAAACAGCCTGGTACTGGCATAAGAACAGGCATATAGATCAATGGAACAGAAAAGAGAACCCAGAAATAAACCCACAGTTCTATGGACAAGTGATATTTGACAATTGAGTAAAGACAGCCTCTTTAACAAACGGTGTTGGGAAAATTGGATAGCTACCTGCTAAAAAATGAAACTAGATCACCAGCTTACACCACTCACAAAAATAAACTCAAAATGGATAAAAGACTTAAATGTAAACCATGAAACTATAAGCATCTTAGAAGAAAACATAGGCAGTAAGCTCTGTGACAGCTCTTGGAGCAATATATTTGCTGATTTATCTCCACAGGGAAGTGAAATAAAGAACAAGATAAACAAATGGGACTACATCGAACTAAAAAGCTTTTGCACAGCTAAAGACAACAAGAACAGAATAAAAAGACAAACTACACAAAGGGAGATCATATTTGACAATATGTCTGATAAGGGGTTAATAACCAAAATTTATAAAGAACTTGTAAATCTGAACATCAGGAAGACAAACAATCCAATCCAAAAATGGGCAAAAGAAATGAATAGACACTTCTCCAAAGAGGACACACAGATGGCCAATAGGCATATGAAAAAATGCTCAACATCACTAATGATTAGAGAAATGCAAATTAAAACCACAATGAGATATCACCTCACACCAGTCAGAATGGCGCTCATCAATAAAACAACACAGAATAAGTGCTGGCAAGGATGTGGAGATAAGGGAACCCTCCTGCACTGCTGGTGGGAATGCAGACTGGTGCAGCCACTGTGGAAAACAGTATGGAGATTCCTCAAGAAATTAAAATTCAAACTGCCTTTTGACCCAGCTATCCCACTGTTAGGAATATACCCCAAGAACACCATAGCACTGTTTGAAAAACAGAAATGAACCCCCATGTTTATGGCAGCATTGTTCACAATAGCAAAAATTTGGAAACAGCCCAAGTGTCCGTCAGAGGACAAGTGGATTAAAAAGCTTTGGTACATATATACTATGGAATACTACTCAGCCATAAGAAATGATGACATCGGATCATTTACAATAACATGGATGGACCTTGATAACATTATACGGAGTGAAAAAAGTAAATCAGAAAAAAACTAAGAACTATATGAATCAATACATAAAAGCGACATAAAAATGAGACTCAGAGACATGAATAAGAATGTGATGGTGTTAATCCAAATTCGGAGGGACCCGAAATATGGAAGACAGGAACAAGGTCCGTCGATTACACATCAAAGCTTTATTGTCTGGCTTGTCCAAGGGGCGGCAGCTCCAACAGAAATCTGAGGGAGAGCGCGCCGGCCCTTTGTTCTACCTAGTTTTTATAGTTTTGTACGTTGGAAGTACAGAAGCAAAAATTGTAATTAGGAGCCCTTTACCACTATTGTTTATAGTCATATGTCCTTTAACATGATAGGACCATGTTCAATTTGCAAGTTATACATCATTTTGGAGAAAACAAAATTTAGAAACAAGTCAACAAAATGGTAGAAAGATGTCTCTTTACATATTAAAAGACATTCCTATATTTCCTAGTTTTTATCTGCCATCTCTCTGTCCAGAGTCACATGTGTTAACCACACGCATTTACATAAGAGATGTAGTTTCCGTGGGGACAAATGCCCACAAATGGCTCATTGCTATAAGAAAAGGTTTATTTTGGCTTTTCTCTTCCTGCACCTGGCTTGCCATTCACCCCTTTCCTCACAGGCGTGGTGGAATATCTGGGAATCCATGTTTTCCTTCCCTTTGCATTTACAATACAATGCCAAGGGCCATCCTGGTTATGCCAATCAGTGACACAGTACAGAGACTACTCTCACAATTTCTCTGCACACCTTAACCCAAATTAATAAAATGTTCTCCAAGTCTCTTAAAATATTAATTCTGTAGTTTTTGGTACCTTACAACACCTGCAGATGAAGTGGCTCAGTGGCTCCTCAATGGCAACAGGGTTGGAGGGTGGGGGGAAGGGGGAGGGGGCAAAGAAGGAGAGAGGAGTTGGGGGAGGGGAGGGGCACAAAGAAAACCAGATAGAAGGTGATAGAAGACAATTTAACTTTGGGGGAGGGGTATACAGCACAATCAAATGTCAAAATAATCTAGAGATGTTTTCTCTCAACATATGTACCCTGATATGCATTAAATTTAATAAATAAATAAATAAAAAGAGAATGAGGAAATCCTTAAGGGGAACTTCTTTAGAGCCAATTAAAGTGTAATCAAAGCAGCTCAAATGGCCCTACCTATGGAGTAATCAGAATTGCTAATTCTATTCCTATTGTGCTGGGTCAGCACAGTTTTGCCTTCAGTACTTTTGTCAGTGAAGTCATTGTGGTCTTTGCCTCAGGGCACTGAACTCTGTGACTGTTTTATGTTCCTATTCAGTGCTTCTACAGTCCATGAGAATATTAATGAGAGGTACTTTTTATGCTACTTTATACATTTCTGTTTAATTGCAAACAAAAGTTCAGAAATATCTAACTAATGAGATGTAGGAGTTTTTGGCAAATAAGTTTGTAAGATGTGTTTTTTTAGATTTGCTCTCTTATATTTTGCATTGACCTAGGCAGCACCACGTGAATGTAGTCTGTGAAAGGCTGCCGTGCTGGCCTTTAGGGTGGCAGATTGAAAATTACAAATTAACTTCCAGCTTGAGAAGGGCCATTGAATTGCTAATGTGTGCTAGGGAAGGAAATTTTCCCCAGCCTTGGTATTGCAGGAAGAGAAGGAGTGCAGATGTGGAAGCAGAGCTGAGCAGCTTCCAGAGCTCCACTGAGGCTGGTATGGGCCTTTGATTTTAGGAGGAACCAGAGAAGATTATCAGGATTGTGGAACCGGAGAATGCGTTAGAGTTTTGGTAGCTCTGAATGAGAGGGAAGAAATCTTCCTTGCCTGTTTGCTCATCCACTGGTATAAAACTTTAATAAAGAAAATGGCCCACTGTAAAGCCAGTAGCCTCATGTTGGTCAAATAAGTTTGTAAATATGATATACATGTTTGCTTGCATATACTTTGCATTGGGTATGGGAGACAGGCTGTAAGTAGGCAGCGACATTATAGCCTAAGGCTTAGTTTTAAGACTAAGCTTTTCCCAACAACTTTGACTGATTGCATGATGGGTGGTGCACTCTCATGAGGAATTTCATTATGCCTCAAATAAATGACTTTGAATCAGAGACTTCCTTGTTTGTATATTGAATTAAAGTTGATGACCCACCAGTTCTTGGCTCCATTGTTTCATTACTGTCTGCCCCAATATAATGCAAACCTGCATGTAAATGGCCACTGTTGGGCAGATAAAATGTATTATGCTCACTTTGTTAAAGTGGCACTGCCCACGTGGAGGCTGTTGCCCAGGTGATATTAATGTGTGTTGAGAATCCTTGTAGCCTGGGGCTTGGTTTTGGAATTAAGCCTTTCTCACCCTTTTTGATGTGGGGTGGTACAATTCCATCATGCCTCAGATAAGTGACTTTGTATTAGAGACTTCCCTATTTTGTATATTGGATTAAGGGTTTGGATTTCTACACTATAAAATAGGGGCAGAATGAGAGTTTGTTCTCTTGGTTCCTGGGATGATTAGCATGAGAGAGCAGAGGGAGCAGAGCAGAGAGCAGAAAGAGGCCATGTGGCCAGGAGAAGCAGCCAAGATGGTGGAGTGCTGAGTGAGATGTCAGTTTGTGCAAAGTTTGTATCTGGGATAAGGAAGGAGATGGGGAACTGAGGAGAATAAGGCTGGTGAGCTAGAAACCTTTGATTATAGGAAACTCGGATAAGTCAGTAGCTTTGTGAGCACTGAATGTGAGTGGGTTTTGGAGCCCAGTGTGTGTTTTTACTTGCCCACCGGGTGCAAGCTAGAATTAAAGATGACAGCCCATAAGTTTTTGGCTCCATTGTTTCTTTACCAACTGTCCGAATCCAATGAGAACCTGCATGGGACGGGCTGCTATGATAGTGGCCATGGCTTCTGGCTTTACAGCCACAATGGCAGCTCCTGGACACACATTTGGCATAGTCTGAGGCAGGATTTGATACAGATTAGTAGGGAGCCACCACCATCTTTGAGTGGTGGAGTAGAGGACTGGCTGCTTTTATGGTTCCCCATGGCTGTCTTTTGGTGGATGTAGGCTGGCTGACTTTTACAGCCATGCATGAAGAAACCAAGAGCTCTGTGGAATAGGCTGCCTGGTACCTGCAAATTGAGCAGTGGAAGGAGCTGGAGCAAACATGGGAGAGATTCCAACCTTGGAGCTGGAGCAAGTGCTGGAGAAGGAAGCTGAACTGGTTCACAAAATTTGCTTGGAAAAACAGCTGCTGGAGGAGGAATCACATGTTTGTGAATGCAGATTTCCCTAAGGTTGTGGAGAGCCAGCAGCAGCAGGAGCCCAGGGCTGAGGCTGGAGGTGGAGCTGCAAGGTCTGCAGAGCAGAAGGTGGCAGTGGCCCAGAGCTCAAGCCCGGCAGTGCAAACTGATGTTTTCAGTTCATCTTTGGAGGATTAGGAGAATCAGGCTGGAATTAGGGCTGCAATCTGCAGTCTCCAGAAGGTGAGAGCCCAGCAGCAAGGAGTACCTGCTATACTCCTGGTAGGTCTGCAATTTTGGAACATAGGGGTGAGTGACATCATGCTCTCCCTAGAGCCGAGATAAAAATATTGACTGCTATTGCCACCTGCTCTTCCTTGGGACAGTGTAAGACCTGCCAGGATGGCAGGAATGAGGAGGGGTGGCTGAGGCCCCATGTGCTTAGACTGATTCTTGAACTATGATCAAAGTGGGCACTGGCTCCATTGTTGGATGACTTACAGATTTTGGACAATGTGAAATACCCTAATGGGGGTGGGAGGTGGCTTTGCTGAAGCACTCCCCTGGACTGGGAAGCTTTTCCAATGGCTAGAAAGAAGGCCGAGGACATCTTGCACTTTTGGGAATATGCTCAGAGACTGATAAAATATACCATAGTAATTGTTAAAATTGTATGATTTGTCATGTTGTTGTAATTTTGTAATATGCCTAATTTCCTTGTGCAGGAATACCTGTGCTTTATATTGTGAAGTGAGCAAAAGGGGTGGAATGTTGGTTAAATAAATTTGTAAATATGACATATATGTTTGCTCGCTTATAAGTTTTCACTAGGTGTGGGGAACAGGCTGTAAGCGGGCAGCATTGTTATAGCCTAAGGCTTAGTTTTAAAACTAAGCTTTTTCCTACACCCTTGACTAATTACATGCTGTGGGGTGGTGCACTCTCATGAGGAATCCAATTATACCTCTGATAAGTGACATTGTATCAGAGACTTCCTTGTTTGTATATTGAATTAAAGGTTTGAATTTCTAGACTATAAAGTGGGACAGACTGGGAGCTTGCTCTCTCTCAATTCATGAGATTAGCATTAGAGAGAAGAGCAGAGAAGGCCATGTAGAGGAGAGGAGAAGCAGCCAAGATGGTGGAGTGCTAAGGGAGAAGCCAGTTTTGTGTAGAGTTTGTGCAGAGAGAAGGAGATGGGGAACAGAGGTGAATAAGACTTGTGAGCTAGAAATATAATGTGAACCTGCATGTAAATGGCAATGATGGTGACTCCTGGCCATACTTCATGGCCACCATCACAGCTGCCTGCCCCATGCAGGTTTGCATTAGATTTGGACAGATTGTAATGAAACAACAAAGCCAAGATGGTGGCCATTACCTTTAATCCTAGCTTACACCTGGTGGGCAAGTAAAAACACACACTGGGCTCCAAAACATACTCATTCAGTGCTCACAAAGCTACTGACTTATCCAAGTTTCCTAGAATCAAAGGTTTCTAGCTCACTAGCCTTATTCACTTCTTTTCCCAATCTTCTTCTTTCTGCACAAACTGCCTTCTCCTTCAGCATTCTGCCATCTTGGCTGCTTCTTCTCTTATCCATGTGGCCTTTTTTCTGCTCTCCTACAACATGGGCTCCTTCTAGAACCATAATGGTGAACCTTTTTCTAAAAACTCTCCACAATTGCAGTGCTGGTCAACCTGGTCACTCCTGCCCACTAGTGAGCATTCCAGCTTTCATGGTGGGCCAATCGCAGCACCATTTGGTTGCTCCGCTACCACCCATCATTAAAGCTGGAATGCTCACTAGTGGGTGGGAGGGACCAGGTTGACCAGCACTGCAAAAGTGGGCAGTTTTTATTATAAGGTTTGCCATCACAGTCCTAGAACATAGTCACTCTGCTCTCTAATGCTAATCTCAGAAACAGAGAGAGAGCAAGCTCTGGGTCTGCCCCACTTTATAGTGTAGAAATCCAAACCTTTAATCCAATATACAAATAAGGAAGCCTCATATACAAAGTCACTCATCTGAGGCATAATGGGATTATATATGAGAGTGCACCACCCATTTACTACAGTCAATGCTGTGGGGAAAAGCTTAGTTTTAAAATTAAGCCTTAAGCTATAAGAATCCTGTCTGCTTACAGCCTGTCACCCACACCCAATGCAAACTATAAGCAAGCAAACACATACATCATATTTGCAAACTTATTTGACCCATGTTGGGCAGATAAAATATATTATGCTCACTTTTTTAAACATGGTGCTGCCCATGTGGAAGCCCATCACCCAGGTGATGGTATTGGTTGCCCTTCTTGCTTGGGATGGATGTGATTATATTAATGTGAGTTGGGGGCGGGCTGTGGGCAGGCAAGATCCTTGTAGCCTGGGGCTTGGTTTTGGGCCTAACCCTTTATCACCCTTTTTGATGTGGGGTGGTGCACTCTCATGAGGAATCCCATTATGTTTCAGATAAGTGACTTTGTATCAGAGACTTCCTTGTTTGTATATTAGATTAAAGGTTTTGATTTCTACACTATAAAGGGAGGCAGGCAGGAGCTTGCTCTCTCAGTTTCTGAGATTAGCATTAGAGAGGAGAGCAGAGAAAGGCCATGTGGAGGATAGGAGAGGCAGCCAAGATAGCGGAGTGCTGAAGGAGAAGCCAGATTGTGCAGAGAGAAGGTGATGGGAAACAGGTGAATAAGGCTGTTGAGGTAGATTCTAGGAAACTTGGATAAGTCAGTAGCTTTGTGAGCACTGAATGAGTGGGTTTTGGAGCCCAGTGTGTTTTTCTTGCCCACCTACAAGCTAGGATTAAAGGTGATGCCTCACCAGTTTTTGGCTCCGTTGTTTTTTACCATCTGTCTGAATCTAATGCAAACCTGCATGGGCCAGGCAGCTGTGATGATGGCTGTGGCTACTGGCTTTACAATGCACATTCCACCATTTTTGCTCTCTTACAATCTAAAGCACAGTTATTTCTGTATAAGAAAATTAGGCACATTACACAAATTACAACAACATGACAAATCATACAATTTCAAAAATTACAAAGGTATATTTCAGCAGTCTCTGAGCACTTTTTCAAAAGTGCAAAATGTCCTCAGCCTTCTGCCTAGTTCTGGAAAAAGCTTCCTGGTTCAGGGGAGTGCTTCCAGCAAAGCTGCCCACACCTGCAACAGGGTATTTCACATTTTCAAAAATTCATAAATCCATCCGACAAAGGAGCCAATGCTCACTCCAGTAATAGTCCAGAAAATCAGTCCATGCACATGGGGCATCAGCCACCCCCTCATTCCTGCCATCCTGCCAGGTATTATACTCCAAAGAGGAGCTTGTGGCAATGGCAGTCAGCATTTTCATCTCTGCTCTAGAAAGCATGATGAAATACACACCATTGTCTTAAAATCACAGACATACCAGGGGCATAGCACGTACTCCTTGCTGCTGGATTCTAACCTTCTGGAGACTGAGGATCACAACTCCAGACTGATTCTCCTCATCCTCCAAAGAGGAACTAAAATCATCAGCTCCTGCTGCCAGCTTTGCAGCCCCAGGCCCGGCCTCAGCCCCGGCCTCCTGCTGCACCTTGCTCTAGTCAATCTCCAACTCACATACCTGTGATTCCTTCTCCAGTACTTGCTCCATTTCCAGGAGAATCTCACAATCCTGGTTGGCCTCTTTGGTGCTTACTTCAGCTCCAGAGTCAGCATCTCTTTCTTCCACATTTGCTCCAGCTCCTTCCACTGCTCAGTTTGCAAGTCCCAGGCAGCCTCTTTCACAGAGCTCTTGCTTTCCTCACACAGGGCTGTAAAGTCAGCCAGCCTACAGCCCCCAAAAGGACAGCCATGGGGAACCATAACAGCAGCCAGTCCTCTACTCTACCACTCAAAGGTGGTGGTGGCTCCATAGCAAACTGTATTGAATCCTGCTACAGACTATGCCAAATGTAAAGCCAGTAGCCACAGCCACCATCACAGCCACCTGGCCCATGCAGGTTCGTATTAGATTTGGATAGATGGTAATGAAACAACGGAGCCAAGAACTAGTGGGCCATCACTTTTATTCCTAGCTTGCACCCGGTGGGCAAGTAAAAACACACACTGGGCTCCAAAACTTACTCATTCAGTGCCTACAAAGCTACTGACTTATCTGAGTTTCCTAGAATCAAACGTTTCTAGCTCATTAGCCTTATCCACCTCTGTTCCCCATCTCTTTTTTTCTGCACAAACTGGCTTCTTCTTCAGCATTCTGCCATCTTGGCTGCTTCTCCTCTCCTCCACAGGGCCTTTTTCTGCTCTGCTACAGCACTGGCTCCTCTACAACATTATCACTCTTCTTTCTAATGCTAATCTCAGGAACTGAGAGAAAGTTCCCAGTCTGCCCCACTTGATAGTGTAGAAATCCAAACCTTTAATCCAATATACAAACAAGGAAGTCTCTGATACAATGTCACTCATCTGAGGCATAATGGGATTCCTCATGAGAGTGCACCACCCCTTTACATGCAATAGTCAAGAGTGTGGGAAAAAGCTTAGTTTTACAACTAAGACTTAGGTTATAAGAATCCTGCCTGCCCACATCCTGTCCCCCAAACCCAATGCGAACTATAAGCAAGAAAACATCATATTTTCAAACTTATTTGACCCCCTGTAAAGCCAGGAGCCGCCATCATGGCCATTCACATGCAGGTTCGCACTGGATTCGGACAGTCAGTAAAGAAACAGCGGAGCCAAAAACTGGTGGGCCATAGTCTTTAATGCTAGCTTGCACCCGGCGGGCAAGTAAAAATACATACTGGGCTTCAAAACCCAGTCACATTAATATCACCTGGGTGACGGCCTCCTCGTGGGCAGCGTAATCTTTAACAAAGTGAGCATAATACATTTTATCTGCCCAACAATTCACCCCTATGCTCACTTTACTACCCACAATTTACATCACCAGCATTCCTGTGCAAGGAAATTAGAACATTACACAGATTACAACAGCAAAAATAATACAGTTTCAACAATTACAAAGGTACACTTCACCAGTCTCTGAGCACTTTGCCCAAAGCGCAAAATGTCCTCGGCCTATGGAAAAAGCTTCCCGGGGCAGGGGAGTGCTTCCAGCAAAGCCACCCCCCACCCCCATCAGGGTATTTCACATTGTCCAAAATCCGTAATCCGTAAATCCATCCAACAAAGGAGCCAATGCCCACTCCGGTCGTAGTCCAGGAAATCAGTCCAAGCACATGGGGCGTCAGCCACCTCCCTCATTCCTGCCATCCTCGCAGGTCTTACACTGTCCCAAAGAGGGGCACATGGCAACGGCAGTCAGCATTTCCATCTCTGCTCCGGAAAGCATGTCCAGCCCTATGTCCCAAAATCGCAGACCTACCAGGGCCGCAGTAGGTGCTCCTTCCAGCTGGGCTCTCATCTTATGGACACTGCAGATTGCAACTCCAGTTCGATTCTCCTCATCCTCCAAAGAGGAACTGAAAACACCAGCTCCAGCTGCCGGGCTCGAGCCTCCCGCTGCCGCCTTCTGCTCTGCAGACCTTGCAGCTCCAGACCCGGCCTCAGCTTCAGCCTCAGCCCTGGCCTTTCGCCACTGCTGGCTCTCCACAACATCCAGGGCAATCTGCAACTCACGAACCTGTGAATCCTCCTCCAGCAGCTGCTCCATTTCCAGGCGAATCTTGCAAACCTGGTCGGCCTCCTCCTCCAGCGCTTCCTCCAGCTCCAGGGTCAGCATCTGTTTCTCCCGCATTTGCTCCAGCTCCTTCCACTGCTGGGTTTGCAGGTCCTGGGCAGCCTCTTCCACAGAGCTCTCAGTTTCCTCACATATGGCTGTAAAAGTCAGCCAGCCTACAATCCCCAAAAGGACAGCCATGGGGAACCCTAACACTAGCCAGTCCTCTACTCCACCGCTCAAAGGCTCCTTGTCGATCTGTATTGAATCCTGCCACAGACTACGCCAAATGTAAAGCCAGTAGCCACGGCCAGGACCACCATCACAGCTGCCATCGTGGCCATTCATATGCAGATTCGCATTGGATTCGGACAGTCGGTAAAGAAACAGCAGAGCCAAAAACTGGTGGGCCATAGTTTTTAATGCTAGCTTGCACCCGGCGGGCAAGTAAAAATACACACTGGGCTCCAAAACCCAGTTACATTCAGTGCTCACAAAGCCACTGACTTATCCGAGTTTCCTAGAATCAAAGGTTTCTAGCTCACCAGACTTATTCACCTCTGTTCCCCATCTCCTTCCTTATCCCAAATACAAACTCTACACAAACTGGCATCTCACTCAGCACTCCACCATCTTGGCTGCTTCTCCTGGCCTCCTCCACATGGCCTTTGTGCTCTTCTCTCTCCGCTCTCTCATGCTAACCTCAGGAACCAAGAGCACAAACTCTGTTCTGCCCCCATTTTATATTGTAGCTTCACAACCTCTAATCCAATATACAAAGTAGGGAAGTCCCTAATACAAAGTCACTTCTCTGAGGCATGATTGGATTGTATCGCCCCACATCAAAAAGGGTGGGAAAGGCTTAATCCCAAAACCAAGCCCCAGGCTACAAGGATTCTCAACACACATTAATATCACCTGGGTGACGGCCTCCTCGTGGGCAGCGTAATCTTTAACAAAGTGAGCATAATACATTTTATCTGCCCAACACTCCCCCCCACCATTTTTTGGCTCCACTCTTTTTTTACCATCTGCCTGAATCCTATGAGAACCTGCATGGTCACAGCAGCAGCCACTGGCCATAAAAGGAGCTCTAAGTGAGGTAAGGTGCCAAGGAATTGCTAAAATTGTTAGCAACGCCATTTTAAATAGGGAAAGTAAGGCTTCTTACTTCCTCCTTTCTTTAGAGAATGCGGGAGCTTACTGGTTCACAAGGACAACTGGGTCATCTAGTCATAGTTTAACTATAGTTCTCTGGAAAGACTTAGGCCACTATTTGCTAGATGTAAAGCCAGTATCCACGGCCACCATCACAGCTGCCTGGCCCATGCAGGTTCGCATATGATTTGGACAGAAGGTAATGAAACAATAAAGCCAAGAACTGGTGGGTCATTAGCTTTAATCTTAGCTTGCACCCAGTGGGCAAGAAATGCACATAGTGGGAAAACACTTCCCTTTCCATTCAGGGCTCCCAAAGCCACTGACTAATCCAAGTTTTCTATAATCAAAGGTTTCTAGCTCACTAGCCTTATTCATCTCTGTTCCCCATCTCCTTTTCTCTGCACAAACTGGCTTCTTTTTCCCCACCCCACCATCTTGGCTGCTTCTCTCCTCTTTCACGTGGCCTTTTTCTGCTTTTCTACAGCATGGGCTCCTCCTAGAATGTAATACTCTTCCCCGGAGCAATGTGATCTCTCTTCCTTTTAAAACCTTTTGGCACAAAAGCCCTCCCCCAACACACATTAATATAATCACACCCATCCCAAGCAAGAAGGGCAACAAATATCATCACCTGGGCAACTGGTTTTCACGTGGGCAGCACCATCTTTAACAAAGTAATAATAATATATTTTATCTGCCCAACATTAGTGTTGGTCAAATAAAATTGTAAATATGATGTATATATTTGCTCGCTCTTAGTTTTCATTGGGTGTGGGAGACAGGCTGTAAACTGGCAAAATCATTATAGCCTAAGGCTTAGTTTTAAAACTAAACTTTTCCCCACACCCTTGACTGTTGCATGATAGGGGGTGGTGCATTCTTATGAGGAATCCCATTTATGCCTCAGATAAGTGACTTTGTATCAAAGACTTCCTTGTTTGTATATTGGATTAAAGGTTTTGTTTTCTACACTATAAAATGAGGCAGAAGAGCCCCTGCAGGAGGACAGAGAAAAACCACATGAAGGAAAGGTGAAGCAGCCAAGATGGCAGAATGCTGAAGGAGAAGCCAGTTTGTGCAAAGAGAATGAGATAAGAAACAAAGGTGAATAAGGCTGGTGAGGTAGAAACCTTTGATTCTAGGAATACTTGGATGTGTCAGTGGCTTTGGGAGCCCTGAATGGAAAGGGAAGTGTTTTCTTCCTGTGTGTATTTTTGTGCTCACCATGTGTGAGCTAGGATTAAAGGTAATGGCCCACCAGTTCTTGGTTCCTCTATTTCATTACCTTCTGTCTGAATTCAATGCAAACCAGCAGCTGCAGCTACTGGCCATATAAAGACGATTAATTATTATCACCTTTCTTCAACTTTAATATAGGAAAAGATTGGCAGTCCCTTTTATTGTATACTATATTTACATAGGGTAATTTATAGTTCTTGTTTAAGATAAATTAAGATACCTTCAAAAATGTAATATATTTTTAATTATATATACTTTTTACTTATAATATTTTCTGAGGAAAAAATTTTGATGGATTTTTTTTACTAACCTTTAGATGTAATAGCACACCAATAGCAGAAAAAATCTTAATTTAATCCTTTAATTATTAAAGCAATTTTGTTCTGTTTAATATAGAAATAAATTAATGAATAATGCTATTTAATATGAATAGTAAAAAATTGTGGTGCATGATACTGATGGGATTCAAACACTTTAAAAACTGGCTCTCTGCCTTAATGGCCATTTTAAGTATAAAAGGAAACTTAAAGGTCGTTCATTATTTCATGCATGTAATACTTAAGAACAATAAAAGAAATACACAAATTAGATTGTTATAATGGTTTTAAAATATTAATGAAAAAATATAAAATAATACCTGACAAAAATAATAAAACTGTTAATTAAAATATTTCTATATTGCTTCTTGATTGGCATTTTCTTTTTTTTTTTTATAATTTTATTTTTTTAATGGGGTGACATCAATAAATCAGAATACATATATTCAAAGATAACAAGTCCAGGTTATCTTGTCGTTCAATTATGTTGCATACCCACCACCCAAAGACAGATTGTCCTCCGTCACCCTCTATCTTGTTCTCTCTGTGCCCCTCCCCCTCCCCCTTTCCCTCCCCCATTCCCCCCACCCCCCGTAACCACCACACTCTTATCAATGTCTCTTAGTTTCACTATTATGTCCCACCAAAGTATGGAATAATACAGTTCCTGTTTTTTTCTGATTTACTTATTTCGCTTCGTATCATGTTATCAAGATCCCACCATTTTGCTGTAAATGTTCCGATGTCATCATTTCTTATGGCTGAGTAGTATTCCATAGTGTATATGTGCCACATCTTCTTTATCCAGTCATCTATTGATGGGCTTTTTGGTTGTTTCCATGTCCTGGCCACTGTGAACAATGCTGCAATAAACATGGGGCTGCATGTGTCTTTACGTATCAATGTTTCTGAGTTTTGGGGATATATACCCAGTAGAGGAATTCCTGGGTCATAAGGTAGTTCTATTTTCAGTTTTTTGAGGAACCACCATACTTTCTTCCATAATGGTTGTACTACTTTACATTCCCACTAACAGTGGATGAGGGTTCCCTTTTCTCCACAGCCTCTCCAACATTTGCTATCACCTGACTTGCTAATAACAGCTAATCGAACAGGTGTGAGGTGGTATCTCATTGCCGTTTTGATTTGCATTTCTCTAATAGCTAAAGAAGATGAGCATCTTTTCATATATCTGTTGGCCATTTGTATTTCTTCCTGGGAGAAGTGTCTATTCATATCCTCTTCCCATTTTTTTATTGGATTGTTTGTTTGTTTGTTGTTGAGTTTTATGAGTTCTTTGTATATTTTGGATATTAAGCCCTTATCTGAGCTGTTGTTTGAAAATATCATTTCCCATTTAGTTGGCTTTCTGTTTATTTTGTTATCAGTTTCCCTTGCTGAGCAAAAACTTCTTAGTCTGATGTAGTCCCATTCATTAATTTTTGCCTTCACTTCTCTTGCCATTGGAGTCAAATTCATAAAATGCTCTTTAAAACCCAGGTCCATGAGTTGAGTACCTATGTCTTCTTCTATGTACTTAATTGTTTCAGGTCTTATGTTTAGATATTTGATCCATTTTGAGTTAATTTTTGTACAGGGGGAGAGACTGTAGTCCAGTTTCATTCTTTTGCATGTGGCTTTCCAGTTTTCCCAGCACTATTTATTGAAGAGGCTTTCTTTTCTCCATTGTATGTTGTTGGCCCCTTTATCAAAAATTATTTGACTATATATATGTGGTTTTATTTCTGGAATTTCTATTCTGTTCCATTGGTCTGAGTGTCTATTTTTCTGCCAATACCATGCTGTTTTGATTGTTGTGGCCCTATAATAGAGTTTGAAGTCAGGTATTGTTATGCCCCCAGCTTCATTCTTTTTCTTTAGGATTGCTTTGGCTATTCGGGGTTTTTTATAGTTCCATATAAATCTGATGATTTTTTGCTCTATTTCTTTAAAAAATGTCATTGGAAGTTTGATGCAAATTGCATTAAATTTGTATATTGCTTTGGGTAATATAGCCATCTTGATTATATTTATTCTTCCTAGCCAAGAACAAGGTATATTCTTCCATCTCATTATATCTTTTTCAATTTCCCTTAACAATAGTTTATAGTTTTCATTATATAAGTCCTTTACATTCTTTGTTATGTTTATTCCTAAGTATTTTATTTTCTTTGTTGCAATTGTGAAGGGGATTATTCTTTTGAGTTCCTTCTCAGTTGTTTCATTGTTGGCATATAGAAAGGCTATTGACTTCTGTATGTTAATTTTGTATCCTGCAACCTTACTGTATTGGCTTATTGTTTCTAGTAGTCTTTTTGTGGATTCTTTGGGGTTTTCGATGTATAGGATCATATCATCTGCAAAAAGTGATACCTTTACTTCTTCTTTTCCGATATGGATGCCTTTTATTTCTTTGTCTTGTCTGATTGCTCTGGCTAGAACCTCTAGTACCACATTAAATAAGAGTGGAGAGAGTGGACAACCCTGTCTTGTTCCTGATTTAAGGGGGAAAGCCTTCAGTTTAGTGCCATTTAATATGATGTTAGCTGATGGTTTATCATATATGGCCTTTATCATGTTGAGATATTTTCCTTCTATACCCATTTTGTTGAGAGTCTTAAACATAAAATTGTGTTGTATTTTATCGAAAGCCTTTTCTGCATCTATTGATAAGATCATGTGGTTTTTGTTCTTTGTTTTGTTGATATGGTGTATTACATTAACCGTTTTACGTATGTTGAACCATCCTTGAGATTCTGGGATGAATCCCACTTGATCATGATGTATTATTTTTTTAATATGTTGTTGTATTCGATTTGCTAGTATTTTGTTTAGTATTTTAGCATCTGTATTCATTAGAGATATTGGTCTGTAGTTTTCTTTTTTTGTGCTATCCTTGCCTGGTTTTGGTATGAGGGTTATGTTGGCCTCATAAAATGTGTTTGGAAGTATTGCTTCTTCAATTTTTTGGAAGACTTTGAGTAGAATAGGAACCAAGTCTTCTTTGAAGGTTTGATAAAATTCGCTGGTATAGCCGTCAGGGCCTGGACTTTTATTTTTGGGGAGGTTTTTAATGGTTTTTTCTATTTCTTCTCTACTGATAGGTCTGTTTAGGCTTTCTGCTTCTTCTTGACTCAGTCTAGGAAGGTTGTATTGTTCTAGGAATTTATCCATTTCTTCTAGGTTGTTGAATTTAGTGGCATAAAGTTTTTCATAGTATTCTACAATAATTCTTTGTATATCTACAGTGTCCGTGGTGATTTCTCCTCTTTCATTTTGGATTTTGTTTATATGAGTTCTTTCTCTTTTTTCCTTGGTAAGTCTTGCCAAGGGTTTATCAATTTTGTTGATCTTTTCAAAGAAACAGCTCCTTGTTCTATTAATTTTTTCTATACTTTTTCTGTTCTCTAATTCATTTATTTCTGCTCTGATTTTTATTATCTCCTTTCTTCGGCTGGTTTTGGTTTGTCTTTGTTCTTCTTTTTCTAGTTCCTTAAGGTGAGAAGTTAAGTGGTTCACTTGGGCTCTCTCTTGTTTGTTCATATATACCTGAAGTGATATGAACTTCCCTCTTATCACTGCTTTTGCTGCATCCCATAGATTCTGATATGTCGTATTGTCATTTTCATTAGTCTGTATATATCTTTTGATCTCTGCACTTATTTCTTCTTTGACCCATTCATTTTTTAAAAGTATGTTGTTTAGTTTCCACATTTTTGTGGGATTTTTTTCCTCTTTTTTGCAGTTGAATTCTGGTTTCAAGTCTTTATGATCAGAAAATATGCTTGGTACAACTTCAATTTTTCTGAATTTGCTGATGTTGTTTTTGTGGCCCAACATATGGTCAATTCTTGAGAATGATCCATGTACACTGGAGAAAAATGTATACTCAGTCACTTTGGGATGAAATGTCCTGTAGATGTCTATCATATCCAGGTGCTCTAGTGTTTTGTTTAAGGCCACTATGTCTTTGTTGATTCTCTGTTTGGATGACCGATCTAGAGCCGTCAGCGGTGTATTGAGGTCTCCAAGTATGATTGTATTTTTTTCAGTTTTTGTTTTAAGATCAATAAGTAGCTGTCTTATATATTTTGGTGCTGCTTGGTTTGGTGCATATATATTAAGAATTGTTATGTCTTCTTGATTCAGTGTCCCCTTAGCCATTATGAAATGGCCATTTTTGTCTCTGAGTACTTTTCCTATCTTGTAGTCAGCATTATCAGATATGAGTATTGCTACACCTGCTTTTTTTTGGATGTTATTTGCTTGGAGTATTGTTTTCCAGCCTTTCACTTTGAATTTGTTTTTATCCTTGTTACTTAGATGAGTTTCCTGTAGGCAGCATACAGTTGGATTTTCTTTTTTAATCCATTCTGCTACTCTGTGCCTTTTTATTGGTGAGTTTAATCCGTTTACATTTAGTGTAATTATTGATACTTGTGAGTTCCCTATTGCCATTTTATATTTTGCTTTCTGTTAGTTTTGTGTCTTGTTTGATCCTTCTCTTTCCTTTTTCTATCTTTTGTTTTTATTTGGTTGTATTCCATACATCTTTCCTCTGTTGCTATCTTTTTTATCTCATGTGCTTCTGTGGTGGTTTTTTCAATGGTGGTTACCTTTGAGTAATGAAAAGGGTCCCTACCCTGTTCATTGTAGCGAACTATTTTGTGAGTACTTTTGCACTCCATCGTCCTTTGCTACTGTTAATCTCCATCTTCTCCCCCTCTTTCTTTTTGTTGTCACAGTTTAAATTTGGTTTTATTGTCTTCTTCTTGGAGCTTTTACTTGTGGCTCTGTTTTTTTTTGTTCTTTGTATCTGATTGGAGAACCCCCTTTAGTAATTCCTGGAGTGGGGGTTTTCTGATGATAAATTCCCTCATCCTTTCTGTATCTGTGAATGTTTTTATTTCTCCTTCGTATTTGAAGGATAGCTTTGATGGGTATAGTATTCGTGGCTGAAAGTTCCTCTCTTTCAGGACTTTAAATACTGGGGTCCATTCTCTTCTAGCTTGTAGAGTTTCTGCTGAGAAATCTGATGATAATCTAATGGGCCTTCCTTTATATGTTGTATTCTTCTTTTCCCTGGCTGCCTTGAGAATTTTTTCTTTGCTGTTTGTTTGTGTCAATTTCATTATGATATGCCTTGGAGTAGGTTTGTTGGGGTTAAGAAAACTCGGAGTTCTGTTTGCTTCTTGAACTTGAGGCTTTAGTTCTTTCCACAGGCTTGGGAAGTTCTCATCTATTATTTGTTTGAGTATGTTCTCCATTCCATTTTCTATCTCTTCTCCCTCTGATATACCTATTATTCTTATGTTATTCTTTTTGATGGAGTCAGATAATTCTTGTAGGGCTATCTCTTTTTTTTAAATTTTTGAGTCTCTTTCTTCTTCTCTCTGTTGTGCCTCAAGTTGCTTGTCTTCTATTTCACTAATCCTCTCTTCTATCTGACCTGTTCTATAAGCTAAGCTTGTTACTTCATTTTTCAGCTCGTGAATTGAGTTTTTCATCTCTGTTTGATTTGTTTTTATAGTTTCAATTTCCTTGGACATATATTTTTTGTGTTCATTGAGTTGTTTTCTGAGCTCCCTAAATTGCCTTTCTGTGTTTTCTTGTATATCTTGGAGGATTTTTAGTATTTCTATCTTCAATTCTCTGTCATTTAGCTCCAAGGTTTCCAATATATTAAATTTTTTCTCCATAGATTTTTCCTCATCTAGCTGTGTTACCTCTCTTTCTTTTGTATCCATGATATTCGATTTTCTCTTCCTTAATGGCATCTGAGGGTGGTTTTGTTGATAGTATTAATGAGATTTAATAAAGAATAAAAAGTTAAAAAAAATAACAATAAAAAAAATAAAAAATTGAAAAGAGTTGTTTTTTTTTTAAAAAATTAATAATGAAATAAAGAAAAATAAAATAAAAATTAAAAAAAAAAGGAAATTATTCCCCCCCTCCTTTTTTCCTCTCCTCTCCTCTCCCCTCTTTTTTGAGAAAATCTTGTGGTGGACTGTGAATTATAACAAACAATGCCTGTGATGGAGGGCCTGAATTGGGGAAAAGTAATAAAGGGGCAAAAAAAAAAAAAAGGAAGAAAAAAGAAAAAAAAGAGCGTATGGACCCACAAAAAGCAAATAAGAAAAAAATTTGGGTCAAGAATGAAATGATTTGCTTTTAGGTGTTGGTTGTCTAAGAGTTATGATGAGAGGAATAAGAGGAAAACAGAAAAATGGGGGGACAAATTAAAAAATTACTATTGTATTTAGTGGAACAAGAACTAGATAATATGGAGAGCCAGGGATGAGAGCACTGCTAGTGAGTTAAAAAGGTGAAGTAAAAACCCCCCAAAATGCCACAAACATAGGTTTGAGTCCCAGATAAGATAATTTGTTTGTTATTGAGGTTTGAATGAGAGGAGATGTAAAGGAGAAAGGAAGAAACTAATATAGAGGGAGAAAAGAAAGAGAGAGAAAAAAAGAGGTAACCACTAAAAGAAGAAAAAAGAAAGGAGAGAGAGAGAGAGAGTTAAGGGTTTTGGAGTGCAACCCTCATAGAGAGAAAGGAAGAGAAGAGAAAAGATAATGGGAGATGTAACACTTATGGGTAGTGTAGTTCAAGGAGAGGAGAGAGTAAGACCGGTAGAGAGTTAATCGGCCAAATTGGAGGAGGAAAAAAAAGTATCAAGAATGAAGATAAGAGAAACAAACGAACAAATATAATAAAATGGGATAGGTTATAAAGTCTGCAGATTATTCTTGATTTTGAGAGGTTATCTTCTTGCTTTTTCTTTTATCTCCCTCTTCCTGGTCGGTGACTCTGTACCCCGGGTTCTGCCCCTTTGGCATGCTCAGGTAGAGGTTTGCAGTTGAGAAGTCTCTATGGCAATGTCATGTATTGTGCTTTAGTCTCGTTGGCAGTCGAAGCTCAATAGCATTTATAGGCTTTGACAGTGAGAGAGTCCGTGTTCCTGGAGCCTTTCTCCTAGTCTTTCCTTCCTTAATTAGTAGCCTGATAATCCAGCTATGGAGTTGCTGCTGCCTCTGCCTGGATAGTAAGAGGCTCAAAGAGCTGGCAACTCCCCACTCTATTTCCACTCAGCACAGGGCTCTGGGTAAGGCTCAGTCAGTCAGAGCTGCTAGCATAATCAGGCGGGCTTTCTGCCCACTCAAAGACCTCTGGCTCTGCCACTCTGTCCGGTAACACAAGCGGGCGCCCACTTCCAGGGCGCTTGGAGGAAACTCTCACTCACTGTCTGCGACCAGGATATCCGGCCAGCAGTTTCACGCTCTGAGTGAAACCCCCAACCGCAGGGAAAAGTTGTAGCGTTGGAATTGAGTCTCACTCTGTCCCCGTGCGTGGCTTTTGCAAGGCGCTGGGGCGGCTCGAGATTCCGCTTTGGCCCACACAAAGGCCCCTGACTCTGCCCCTCTGTGCGATAACACAGGCGCGCACTGCCGAGGCACTCGGAGGAATCGCTCACTCCTTATCTGCGCGCGCAAACCAGGATATGAGGCCGGCCGCGGTTCCCTCTGAGTAAAGCACCCTCCAGCACGGAAAATCTCCACCGTTGGAATTGAGTCTCGCTCCGTCCCCGTGCGCGGCTTTTGCAAGATGCTGGGGCGGCTCGAGATTCCGCTTTGGCCCACACAAAGGCCCCTGACTCTGCCCCTCTGTGCGATAACACGGGCGCGCACTGCCGAGGCACTCGGAGGAATTGTTCACTCCTTATCTGCGTGCGCAAACCAGGATATGAGGCTGGCCGCGGTTCCCTCTGAGTGAAGCACCCTCCAGCATGGAAAATCTCCACCGTTGGAATTAGTTCTCACTCCCTCCCGTGCGTGGCTTTCCCAGGAAGAAATTCTCGCCCACTAACTGCACACCGACCAGGAGACCGGGTAAAATGGCCGCTCTGCTTTTCTTTCTTTGTTTGGGTTTGGCGCAAGTGTTAGCTTGTATTGCCCGGGTTGCCACAGGATCAGATTTTCCTCGGCTTGGATCTCTGTGCCACAGCCTGGTTCGGCCGTTTGTGCTGCGGCGGCCTGGATCTATTCACCCCCTTTGCCCGTCTCAGTTTCTATATTCACAGTTACCAGAGAAAGCCGCCCTGTTTAGGTTAGTGAGGAAGGAGGAGCATTTCTTACTCCCTATTTCCTTCGGGGTTTGGTTATATATTTAGCCAATTTTTACTCAACCATACCTTTGGGTGTATTGCGAAGCATCTGGAAGCTCCAAGTATAGGTTTTTCTGTTTCTAGTTGAAGATCTTGTTGAGTTTTGGGGGAGATTTATCGGTATCGCTTCCTACCCCGCCATTACTCTGACGTCATCTTGATTGGCATTTTCACTTGAAATTTTCTTTGCTTTTATCTAAGCATCATGAACTATATTATTTATCCTTAACCATCTTTTCAGTGTAGGAATAGGATCCTATTTCTTTAGAGGTAGGCCAATTAGACTAATAGTCATTGTGTTTGATATATTAGAGACAGTCAAGTTTTCTTCTCTGAACATATTATATTCATCTTTGAAAAACCCCTTTCTGCTTCTGCTGAACTTAAAGCAATTGTTCTGATAATATTTTTAGCTCTTTGAACACTTTCAAGAATGGCATAGTTCTGGGAATTTTAAAAAATATTTTCCATGAAATCTTAATAATTATTAATATCAATATGGTAATTAAAATGTCATTAAATATAAGCAATTGTTCTGCTGCTTTCCATGAAACTAGTACTTCTTTAATATTCCAGTAATCTGGCTCCAAAAAATTGAGAAGTAGTAATTTATTCCTATCTTAAAATTGGCTAAAACTTTCTTTTAAATGTTCACAGTTGATTATTATTTTTTTCAAATTACGAGATTTTCTAAAAGTCTGCATAGTCTATTCAAATTAAATACAATTGAATAATGTGTATGACAAACCTGTATGTCATGAGAAAGCTGTAAGAATTCCTCCATAGCTTCTGAAATAGGTGATAATATAACCCTGGAAATCTATATTTTTATTTCTTCATTGTGTCCTAGCCTCCTATTGGTTTCTCCATTTTGGGAACACCAGCACACTCATAATATCTCAGAAGAATTTTGGGGATAACACTAAGCTAAAACAAAAACTTATCATCCCCTTGTTGTTTGACACTTTTTCTCTTTACGTTATATGTTTGTTTACTGAAAGAACAAACATGAGGGGATTAAAATGTGTTAATCATCAAAGGTATACTAAAATGAATAAATAAATATTACAAGCATAGTTCTGTCCATTTTTTTTTCACCTATGGATGGAATGAACATTACTATGGGTGCTTAGAATATACTGTTAAACAGATGAACATTAAAAAAATTAAGGAATGTAAATTAATGATGTCTACATTGGATAGCTGCCTAGATGCCCACCTTGGAGAGAACCCTGATTACAAGTACCATTTTAAGAACTAGTTTCCTGGACTCAACAAAAAATTAAGTGTCATTTCTGCCAAACCTGTACAAACCAGCTGAATCCTACCATGGTGGGTGACAAGACAAAATTTTTTTTTCTAAAAAAACTGCCATTAACCCGTGCAGCTAGTAATTCCAGGACCTGAGTGGGAATGGCACAGAAAATATGCTTAAATAATAAAAGGATGGGCTCTGGAGGTTTCTGCAATGCTAATGGCAAGAACAGAATGCAATTCACACCCACTTCTTGCTTTATTTATAGGGCAAAGTGGGCCACTAGCAAATCAAAGAAATCTCTGATCACATTTCTAAGGCAACCCAAGAATTTTACCTAGTGCAGAAAATCCCCACCATACATAACATCTTAACTTCATAAAACAAAGGATAAAAGAAACTTGCCTCCAATCTTTCTGGGGACATGGGGTGTAGGATGAGTATAAACAATCCAGCACCACAATTTAACAGCCTTTAACAACTTCACAGAACAAGTGAGGTGGGGGGGTTGGGCAGACTGTCAGCTTACTGCCGGTTCCCCACACCTCTGTCCCCCAAAAACCTAAACTGCAAAGACCCTGTTGGATTTTGGTCATGAACATATCCCCCTTTTCTATTTTTTAACTTTAATTTGTGTGCTGTGATTCATACTCATCTGATTTCCCATGTTCCAATTTGAAGGCAGACTGAAAAAATATAATATAAACAAAATTAAAATAGCCAATGCTAACAGATACCAAAACAAGTATCTTAATACAATGAAGGGGTTAAAGTCTTTTATATTATCAAGCAATTTTTTAGCTAATACAGCAGGATCTAAAATAAAATCTATGCAGCATTGAATGTTCTTAATATGTTCATGTAATTTCACCAAGCCCATGTTGACACCATCACTGCTCCACATTATCTGTAAATGCAACCCAACCCCACTTCAGTCTGAGAACTGTCCCAAGGAGCAGGAGTCACACACATTCAGAAAAAGTCTGCATGGCACTAGAACTGTTGTCACATTTTCACACTCTGCAGCTAGCTTCCAAGTCCCAATGACCACTGCTTCTAGCACATTAAGGTTTTCTCTCAAGCTCAATGTCAATACTGGATTTCTGGCAATGATTCAGGTAGACTGGAAGGGCCATCTGCAGTAGGTATGGAGATGAAGCTTCTGTTTTCTTTAACCTGGAGAGATGAACCCAGGGGGCTTTCCCTAGAGCTTTGCAGCTGTGGGGTGGTAAAGAGAACCTTGACATACACTATGCTGGGTGGTAGAGGTAAATTTATAACAGAAGTGGGAAAAAAGGAGAGAAAGAGAGAGAGAGAGAGGCCCTGAATTTGGAGAATAGGTCACAGCCTAAATAGGTATGGAGTATTGAGGCAGGAGAAAAGAGTGTGTAAAGGAGACACCATGTATTAAACAAGGCAGTGGATCTGTGGCAAGTGGGGAGGGAAATAAGACCATCAACACCCACAACAAAGATCTTTGAGGGATGAGCAGAACCCAGATATTCAGGCAAGGCAGAGTAAGTGGCCTCCATGTCTATAAGAAATGAGATTGCCTTACCTGCTACTTGGATGATTACCCTAGGTTCATCCACTGAGACGTGAGATGGGGCCAATGGCGCTGGGCACCTTCAGTCTTCACTGGCAAATTTCAGCAGGCTGGGCAAGGTTAGGTCAGAGGTGGCTGGGGTAGGGCTGGAAGAGACTAAACCCTCCCTTGGAGGAGCAAGGGGGCAGCCTACTTTCCAGTGTCCCTTTTTTCCACAGCAAGGGCATGGCCCTGGCAGAGGTCGACAAGCCAGGCAGGCTTTAACCCAATGACCTTCTTTTCCACTCTTGAAGCAGGGTCCTGAAGGAGTCTTATGAGGGCCCTTAGGGGTATTGGAGCCTTTAAGGTTGTATGCCAAGAGCTGGTATTTGCCTGATCTCTTTGGGCTCTGTCTGCCTTTTTCTGTTCCTCTTGGTCATTATAGACCTTAAAAGTCATGCTCAGAAGATTTTGTTGAGGAGTTTGAGGGTCCTCTTTTGCCTATATAAACTTTTTTCTGTATATCTGGAGCTAATTGGAAAAAGACAGGATAGCATTATCTGCTGGAGGGTAATCTAATTAAATGAAGGAGGGTAGGAATTTGCAGGAGAAAGAGATTTGGAATGTGCTAAGAGGATTTGATAGATGGAACAAGTTTGACAAATAAAGGGATGAGAGCATAGTAAAATAAGCCTTATACAATTATTCTTATGAAGTGAGCTCTCATCCTGGCTCATGATGTCTCTCACCAAACATTCAGGAACTCACTGAAGAGCCTCACCAAACCCAGGAAAAAACACACACATATTCTTGGCCCTATATGGTTGAGCCTTATAGGGGTCTGGCCCTTTTCAGATTCCTGTGAGTGGGTCCCTCCATCACACTTCAGGGAAGGCTTTTCTTACAGGATTACAGAGTCTTTTGGCTGCTGAATGGCCCTGTACATCAGCATTCAAAACATTTTTAAAGTAAAAAGAATGATAAGAAGATTTTCAGGAGTTCCAGGATATGACTCCCCTTTTATATTTTTTATAATTGACCTTAAAGCATTTGCTGGGCACACTTTATAATGCCTTGACACTGAGGATTATAGGAAATATCTGTCCTCAGGTTAATTCCAAAAGTCTGACAAAATATAGTAAATACTTTTCTAAGTAACACTCCCATATTTTTCAAAACATTTCTATCCCATTAATTAACAGGCAATTTAGAAAGCACATAAGGCTGAAAAAAATTCAGTATGACCTTTGTTATTCTCCCATTGCAAAGAAAATTAAAAAAACTTAGACTTTTGTTAAGGAAATTCACCCTGCCCCAAGCTTTGCAGCTTGCAGCTCGCAGCAGCTCTGTGACTGCTTCATGAGTGAGTCAAGAGAAAAAAACAAAACAATGTTGCTTAGCAATAACAGATGTATCAGCTCAACCAAATTAGCAAGCTTTTTAGGATCCACATTTCATTCTATTTAAATTTAAGTAAGTGTGCCTTACAAGTTCTAATTAAAAAAAATATATAGGAATAAAACCATTTTACTTTTTCAATATTCAAATAGGCATTTCTAATTTTTGCAAGCAAGAACTTAATTCAGGCCTTAAAAACAGACATTTTAGACAACATTAAACAGAGACTAAACAGAAACAAAAATTAGAAGAACCAGACAAACCAGAGAGAAATCTGGGATTTCAGAGCACAACCAGATTAGAAAGATGCCTGCCTGATTTTAGGGCTGTAAAGCCAGACAAGGCCACCATCACAGCCGCCTGGCCCATGCAGGTTCATAATGAATTTAAACAGATGGTAATGAAACAACAGAGCCAATAACTGGTGAGCCATCAGCTTTAATCCTAGCTTGTACCCAGTGGGCAAGTAATACATACAGTGGGAAAACACTTCCCTTTCCATTCAGGGCTCCCAAAGCCACTGACTTATCTGAGTTTTCTAGAATCAAAAGTTTCTACCTCACCAGCCTTATTCACTTCTGTTCCCCATCTCCTTTTCTCTGCACAAACTTTGCACAAACTGGCTTTTCCTTCAGCACTCCACCATCTTGGCTGCTTCTCCTCTCCTCCACATGACCTTACTCTGCTCTCCTCTCTAATGCTAACCTCAGGAACCAAGAGATGGCAAGCTCCAGGTCTGCCCCCGTTTTATAGTATAGAAATCAAAACCTTTAATTCAATATACAAACAAGGAAGTCTCTGATACAAAGTCACTTATCTGAGGCATAATGGGATTCCTCATGAGAGTGCATCACCCCACATTATGCAACAGTCAAGGGTGTGGGGGAAAACTTAGTCTTAAAACTAAGCCTTAGGCTATAACGACCCTGTCTGCTTACAGCCTGTCCCCCACACCCAATACAAACTATAAGCGAACAAACATATATATCATATTTAAAAACTTATTATACTAACAAAAGCATCTTTTGAGAGGGATTAAATGATGGATCAGACTAATCAAAACCTTCTCAAGAAAAATCTCAGTGGCCACAAGAAAAATTTTGTAGACTGATACACCTAGTGTCCCCCGTCCAAATTTCGAGGCAAAGAATAGAAAAGAATCAAAATGATGAAGATTGTAGCTAAAACATTAAAGAAAATTAGACAATAACAAGAAAAGCTGTAACTTTTCTAACACTAGAGTCTCCTATCCATTCTCAAATTCCAATAGCTTCTGTCACTGACAGTTCAGCTTGATTAGGCTGATATCTTTACCTCAATTTTAGCTGAGCAGCAAACTTAGTTGGGGAGGGGAGGCCCTGTTGTCCTTCTCCCTGAATCACTTGCCCTTCAGCAGTATACGTACTTAGATTTACATTTATTTGCCCAATGTTTCATTTTCCTACAGTGTAGGCAGCTGTTCGAAGCTTTAATAGCTAGCTGCCCTTGAGGGAGAGGACAAGACTGATATTTGGTGGGAGCACGGCAATTTCTAGCAAAATGTCCCAAACCCCCACATTGAAAACAAGATCCACGGTCAGAAGTACTTCCCTGACCTTCTTTCTTTCGTTGGTTCTGCCTTTTATCAAAATATTGTCCTGGAGTCCTTCCCTGAAACACTGAGGCAACAGCCAGACCTTGCATGTATGAAGGCCCAATATCAGCACCTATTCTTATGTAATCCCCTATAAATCGAGCCTGATTTAAAGCTTGTTGGAGCAGGAATCTCCAAAGGTCTCAGCTAGAGACCCTGGGAGCAACCTGATAAGCATAAGAAAGAGCAGAGGGCCGTGGAGGCACAAAGGTTAAAACAGCCACAGCTGACATCCTTATTTCCGGAGTCATCCTCAGACTCCAAGGTCTTCCCAAATTTACATCCCTCTGTTTGTAGCTTATTGTGATTAAACAACAGCTTCTCCTCAAATGAAAACATTTATACAAAAAGAAAAAGGTACCTTACTTTTGACCCTAACTGTTCCATAATTTATTACTCCCGATTATACTCTCCCCCAAAACTCTACTTAAAATTTTTACTTACTGTGTGCACCTGGGGAGTTCCATCACCTGCCTTCAGTTTAGTTTTTCCTTTCTCAGTCCATTTGTGCACCACTTGCCGTGAACTAACGCAGCTAGTAATTCCAGGACCTGAGTGGGAATGGTGCAGGATTAAGAAAATACGCTTAAATAATAAAAGGATGGGCTCCGGAGGCCTCTGCAATGCTAATGGCAAGAACAGAATGCAATCCATGCCCACTTCTTGCTTTATTTATAGGGCAAAGTGGGCCACTAGCAAATCAAAGAGATGTCTGATCACATTTCTAAGGCAACCCAAGAATTTTACCTAGTGCAGAAAATCCCCACCATATATAACATCTTAACTTCATAAAACAAAGGATAAAAGAAACTTGCCTCCAGTCTTTCAGGGGACATGGGGTGTAGGATGAGTATAAGCAATCCAGCACCACAGCTTAAAAGCCTTTAGCAACCTCACAGAACAGTGAGGTGGGGGGGGGGTTGGGCAGACTGTCAGTTTACTGCCAGTTCCTTACACATTTGTTCCCCAAAAATTTAAACTGGAAAGACCTTGTTGGCTTTCGGTTCCCAACAAAAACAATTTAAAGTCTCATAAATTTACTTTTTTACAAGAATCTAAAAGTAGATGAACTTTTGAGATTTTCCTATTGGCTTTGTGAGAAGGGAAAAGTAAGCAGAAAGAGGTAGAAATTGAAATACTTCTATGGAGCAAAATAAATCTGAATTTAAATAATAAACATTTTACCCCATGAATATGATTGCTTCTGTATTTCCATAACTTTTAGTAAGTCACTTTAATATTTTAATGGCTTTATTGTTCATAAATGAGAGATAACTCTTAAAGAATTTTGTGTTTATACCAAAAGATATTGAAAATTCTCATTTACTAGAATTACTATGTAAGAACAGATAACACAATGAATTGGAATGGACACATTACATCATGTTAGAAAACTGCTGGAAATTTAAAAATAAATTTTAGTTTTGAGGTTTCAGAATGTGACAATGGTCTAGAAAGGACTCTATTTTTGTCTTATTTGTGTGCTCTGGTATCACATTCCTTCTGAGGAGAATTGCCCTTGCAATGTTCTCAAGAAGAATCAGGTTAAGTTTGAATTTGCACATGTGTAACATTACCAGGCCACAGCTAATTTTAACCAAACCAGTTGATAAATAAGTAAATACACACATGTATTCATTATATATATATATATACACACACACACATATACATATACACACACATACTGTATATATCAGTGAATATACAAGTATTCACTAAACTATAAACAAACATAATGGGAATTAGCCTAAGAAGCAGTCTGATCAAAGAAAATTGTTGAGCCTGGCTAGGTGGTTGTGTAGTGGTTGGAGCATCAGCCTGGGACACTGAGGACACAGGTTCAAAACCCCAAGATGCCAGTTTGAGTGTAGTCTCATCCAGCTTGGGCATAGGCTCACCAGCTTGAGCCTTCAGGTTACTTGCTTGAAGCCCAAGACTTCTGGCTTGAGTTCAAGGTTACTGGTTGGAGCAAGGTGTCACTGGCTCAACTGGAGCCCCTTCTCAAGGCACAAAGAAGAAACTAATCAATAAACAGCTAAGGTGCTGCAACTATGAGTTCATTCTTCTAATCTCTCTCCTTTCCTGTCTCTCTTTCTCTGTCTCCCCATACCTCCTCTCTTTCTTGCTAACCCCCCCCCAAAAAAAAAACAAAAAAATCCCCAAACAGTTATTTTAAAAACAGATGGTGGCCCTGGCCGGTTGGCTCAGTGGTAGAGTGTCAGCCTGGCATGTGGAAGTCCCGGGTTCGATTCCCGGCTAGGGCACACAGGAGAAGCGCCCATCTGCTTCTCCACCTCTCCTCCTCTCCTTCCTCTCTGTCTCTCTCTTCCCCTCCCGCAGCCGAGGCTCCATTGGAGCAAAGATGGCCCGGGCGCTTGGGATGGCTCCTGGCCTCTGCCCCAGGGCTAGAGTGGCTCTGGTCGCAACAGAGCAATGCCCCGGAGGGGCAGAGTATTGCCCCCTGGTGGGCAGAGCGTCACCCCTGGTGGGCATGCCGGTTGGATCCCGGTCAAGCACATGCGGGAGTCTGTCTGACTGTCTCTCCCCATTTCCAGCTTCAGAAAAATACAGACAAACAAAAAACAGATGGTAAATATTAAATTGAACTAATTGTCTTTTTTGAATCAAATTAATGGTGGAGTACTAAGTTTGTAATAAGGGATTTCAGGCTTCTGTGAGAACAACTATTGTACTTCAAAAGTTAATCAGGGAGTTATTATTAACAGGCTAGAACTATTGTTGTGTGTTATAATATTACAGATTCTGTAAGGCTTAAAACAAAGGATCATTTCTTACTATTGTTACTTCCATATATATGGGTATTATTAATCTGCATTTCTAGAAATTAACTGGATATTTATCTGTTTCTTGCAAACGGAAAGAATGTACAGAATTACACAAATACATGTCATTGTAGCAAGCCCCCAGTACATACTGACTTTCTAGGGTCTGATGGTACTTTAGGAAAAGACAGATGATGTAGAATTCTGTGTATAAAGCTTAAGGTAATGGAAAAATTCTTACCATATTTTCAAGATGTGTTCTCCTCTTCAAACAGCTTCATAACAATACGTAAACATTATGTCTCTGTAGTACATTAACAAAGAACATCATGTGGAAGTCAAGAATCATTTTCACACATATATTGTTAAGCTTCTTAAGAAAAGAAAAAATTAAAAAGGACTGATTTTAAAATATGTCGTGAAAATGCTGAGCCTCCTACTATGACTCACACAGTAGGAGACCTCTGTTTTTCCTGTTTATTAACAATTATTTTGGTTTACATGACACTTTATGTAGAAGGAGGAGGCTATTTGGGATTTTAAAATGTGAATTGTAGTTTCATTATACTTCTCCTGAATTATGAGCCAGGGGATTATTGAATATTCCCAGTGCTGCTAACTCAAAAGCTGATTTTCTGCAAGACAGCTAAAATGTCATTCTGAGAATTCCTTTTCAAGTACATTGCATATTTCAATGTTAGCTTGGTTAAAAAAAATTGAATATGAAGATATGTTATTGGCATTTAAAAAAAAAGTATTATAATTTATTATTCTCATTCTTTTAAAGTATAATTAAATATTTTGTGACTAATTTAAATGGCTATATATGGGGGAAAATATATGAAATACACTTTTTAGAATTTAATGTGGGAAGGAGTGTTTGTGCTTAAAAAATAAAATATTTGGGTATTAGATATAGTAATATTTGGTCATAGTCTGTAGTTTGCAATGAAGTATGAACTAAGAGCTGATTTGTACATGATCTAATACAGTGCATTCTATCTGTCTTTGCCTTGTTGTATTGTGTTCTTATGTGACAAATATATAACATTGTTCCCCTCATCTTGATTATTTTGCTCTGTACACATACTAACAGTATTTTGATAATTAAAGTTATGATTGGTATGTTTATACTTGGAATTTTATATGTACAATGCAATGTGCTATGGACTTATATTCATGATTTTATTTTGTACTTAAATCAACCCAGTGCAATAGGCATCAACAGAGCAGTAAAATGAATTGCCTATGGAATCAGATGTACATGCTTTATTTTCTGCTCGATCAATTATGAGCTTTGTGACTATATTATACAAATCTCTATGTGTTAGTTATTTCAATAACAGGTATCTCATTAAATAAAATGAAATGACAATCATATATCCTATTCAGACCTTTATAAGGATTAAATGAATGCTTGGCATATGATAAGCAGTTTGAAATTATTATTCTCATCATTAATATACTTAGATTCATGTTACAGTTGAGAAAATTAAGACTTAAAGATGCAAAAATTTTTTTTATAATTATATAGGTACTAAATAGTTTACATAGGAATTGGATTTAGATATTCTTTTTGAAATCAGAACTACACTATGGCTGAATTGTCTAATAACATTAATATAGGTTTTTCAAATATTATCAATATTTTAACCCTTATCCAAGGAGAATTTATATCTTTTTATGAGGAGGCTGAATGTTTAAACTGAAAATAAATTTATAATGCTTATGGTGAGTAAATATTGACCACTATTGTATGTAAATAAAGAAGGCATAATTTTTATATTTTGAGAAATATCTCTTTGTTAGCATATATGCATTTTAGAATAATTCTTGTTGGAATGAAGAAATGACCTTATAAACAGATAAATGTGCTCCTATGAATAAATTAAGAAATGAATGTAAATTAGCAATTATAAATCACTGAATAAAGAAAGCACGACAACTGATATTTATGGGTAAATAAAACTAACAATTGCTGACAGAGTACTGTTGCTCTACATGTTCATTTTTATAGTTACCAAATGATCCTATTTATAATTATTATAAAACTGATACAGATATTGAATAACTTTTTCATCATCATAGTAATGAAACAAAAGAGGAACAGAAACCAACAAGAAAAAGAAAAAATAAGAAAGTATATTTTTTTAGTTAAAAAATATGTTCTGTTGTCATTAAACCTAAAGATTATTTAGAATGGTATTAAAACGAACATCTGGTGCAGTTTTAAATAAACATGTGCCAGCTGTACTGTTTGGTGGTTTTGGCCGTTACATTACCACACTGAAATAATGATGAAATCTATTTTCTCAGATCACTTGGTGGCCCAGTTCCTTGATTTGTGTGTGTTTCATCTTAATGTGTAACCCTTATATACTTATCATATTTTCATTGTGTTTTTAAGCAAAATTTATTCCATTGAGTTATCTTGATTTGTTTGGAGGAATTGACTAATTACTAAAAACAAAACAAAAACTGCTGTGATTGAATTACTCAAAGTTGATCTTGGTCAAAATCAATAAATAATAGAAGCAGGTTAGGCATGTAAATACCATATATGAAGCATGAAAATATTACAAGAAATTTGCAGATGTGGGAACATTGTCTCCAATCCCTCAGTGAAAAAGTCATTTAAAGAAATGCAGGGGTCAACTGAACATTTGTTGGGGATGTATCCTGGGAGACAGTTTAGAAATAATTCTTGTCATTGAAAACTAATAAAGAAAGCACAAGGTTGTAGGAAAAAGTTAGTATGTTGTTAAATACATTCCTCCAATTTTGAAAACAATATCTATCTTATACAGAGGATAAAACTACTGTTGAAATAAATGAGAATGTGAAAGGGTGGATGAGTTTCAAATTAAATAGAATAATAATAAAATCATGGCATTACCAATATTGTAGATTATAAAATAGAAGTAATAATGTAATTATTATAGAATTGTCCTATACTTAGATCATGTATGGGATAGTACCCAGCACATACTACAACTGACTTAAGTTAGCTCCATCAGGTCTTGCCCACAGTGTAGCAGGAAAATCACAATTTTTAAAAATTCTTATCTTTTGTGATCTTCTGCTTTTAGTAATATCTCTTTAAAGAGCTAAGATTCTTGACAGGAACTATTTGTGTGCTTTGGGACCAAGAGACTCCAAATAAAAATGTAAATCTCTTTTTCAATAAAACTTGCAGTTTCTGTAGGCAATAAGTAATGGCATACTGACTTTATCCAATATGTTTTAATTTATTGAGTTGCCCACAGATAGTCTTTACCTTGAGGCAACTGGGATTTGTTCTCACAAATGAAATGCTTGAGCTGAAGCCAAGGAAGTTGGGAGAAAGACAATGAGTAGTCTTATTCTCTCTGGTTTCTTGATTTTAAGTCAGCTTCAAATGAGTGAATATTAACTTATGAGATACCCCATTAGCTAAGAAACTTAAAGGACCCTCAATGAGGTTATAATTTGGAACATAGAAGATTTATATTATCAATTAGATAATAATAATACTAGAAAGCTACCCATCTCTATATTATAGAATGTAAATATGATAGGATATTTGAAATATAACAGATAATTTTAATTAATTCTTAGTTTTCAGTATTTTTGTTTTAAATGCAGCATAAATATTTGATCCCAATTATCTTAAAGTATATACTGTATTGTTTTTCTTTTTGTTCTGTGCATGTTATAGTCCTTGTTTAACCATTTTTGTTTTTGTAGATCAAAACTATGTAAACTATGTTTAAAAATATACATTCTAACATCTTAATTTTAGTATTCTATATTTTCTTAAAACTATTGAATTTGACTTATGTTTCATTGTAATATCAATGTATCTTATACTTTTCTTTATTTATACATCAATTTCTATGTACTTAATTCAACATATAAATTAATTAAGTGTTTTTTATTGTTTCATTTTTTACATAGATTTTAGTGTTGCCTCAAATGCATCCCCCCTCCCTCGTACTCCCCTCAACATCTCCCTGAATTAATTAAATGTTTACTTCGTTAGGTGAGGAATTTTAACATGAGGGAGACATTTTGCCTTATTTTATAGGAGTTCACAGTTGGTAGAACTATATTAAAAGCCACATAGGTAATTTGAAATTTCCTAGTGGTAACTTATAAAATAAGAAAAGTTAAATTTGATAAATATAAAATATTATTTCAGAAGGTAATTAATACAAAAATATACTGAGATATATTATATTGTTTTTTGCATTCTCAGTCTTAGAAATCTTGTTTGAGTTTTATAATTATGGTATATTTTAACTTTGACTACCTACATTTCAAGTGTTCAGAAGCTGCATGTTGCTAGTGGTTATTTTATTGGACAGTGTAGGTGTAATGGATCAATAAAGATATATGTAAATGACACAAAATGTATTTAGAACAAGTTATTTTGAAAAATGCTAATGATACATTCTGGAGAAGGCTTTAAAATAAATCTCTGGGTATCTGCCCCCTAAAATTAAAAACACTTATTTGCAAAGATATAGGTACCCCTACCTTCATTGCAGCATTATTCATGGTGGTTAAAACAGAAACAACAGAAGTGCCCCTTGATAAATCATTAGATAAAGAGCATGTGGTATATATATACAAGAGAATACTACTTAGTCATCAGAAATGATCAAATATTTGCCACAGTATGGATGAATCTTGAGATTATCATGCTAAGTGAAATAAGTCAGACAGAATAAGTCAAGAACCCTATGAATCACTCATATGTAGGATATAAAGCTGAAAACAAAAAACTAACATGCAAGACAAACCTCATAGATACAGACAACAGTGAGAAGGTTACAAGAGGGAACAAGGATGAGGGGTAGTTAAGGATAAAAATTATCAAATATATGATGAGGAAAGAAGTCTACACAATACAATATACAGATGACATATTATAGAATTGTACATTTGAAACCTATATAATTATATAATTTTATTAACTAAAGTTATTTAATAAAATTTTAATAAATACTCTGTTTATATTAAGCATACTTGTAGGTTTTCAAAATTATACCTCTTATTTAATCTGTTATCATGTCTTTATTAGACACAATGATAAATTATTAAGGTACTACAGATAATTTAAAATATATTTTACGCTATATTGAGTTTAAAATATAATAACATCTTGACCATAATTCATTAAAATTTATATTTTCAGATTAATTTTTGTTAGCATTTATAATAGTTTGGTTACCACATTATATGAAATTATGCAAAGATTATTATTTTTTTTTTGACAGAGAGAGTCAAAGAGAGAGATAGAAAGGGACAGACAGACAGGAACAGAGAGATGAGAAGCATCAATTATTAGTTTTTCGTTGTGACACCTTAGTTGTTCATTGATTGCTTTCTCATACGTGCCTTGACCGTAGGCCTTCAGCAGATTGAGTAACCCCTTGCTTGCTTGAGCCAGCGACCTTGGGTCCAAACTGGTGAGCTTTTGCTCAAACCAGATGAGCCTGCGCTCAGGCTGGAGACCTCTAGGTCTCGAACTGGGTCCTTTTCATCCCAGTCTGACACTCTATCCACTGCGCCACCTCCTGGTCAGGCTGCAACCATTATATAATAAATTGATTTTCTGTTGAAAACAGATGACACTGGCCTCACTGTGTCTGCAGAGACTTTCTAATAGAGCCAACATTTCACAACCAGGGCTTCACTTTTTGCAAGAGTGTAGAAACCTTATTTGGAGTAGTGTGTTTACAGAAGTAATAAAGTTAAATTGAGGTTACAGGGCTGAACACTAATTTAATATCACTAATGTCCTTATGTAAAAAGGAAATTTGGACCCAGACACAGATATATAAACAGGAAATACAAGGTGAAAACACAAGGAGTGAGCCTTCCACAAGCCATGGAATGCCTAAGGCTACCAGAAGCTAGGAGAGAAGCATGGGACAGACTGTTCTTCATAACTCTCAGAAGGAATAAACCTTGCTGAACTCTTAATCTAGGATTTCTAGCCTTCAGAACTGTGAGCCAATTACTTTCTGTTGTTTAAATTACCTAGTTTATGATACTTCATTACAGCAGCCCTAGAAAGCTAATACAGGTTCAGGTAAAATTTTTCAACCCTCTCATGTGCATAATTTTCAATCTCTTAAGTTTGCAGTAGCTGCTATTTTATTTTACTAGCTGTTGGAAATTCTTTTACTAACTTCCAAATATGAGAAAAAGAAATGAAATTACAAATTTTAACCTTGTAATTTACTGTATATCTAAGCAATATTATGTATAAATCATAATATAAGCTAAACTGTTTTGTCTAAAAATTGTTAATGTTTAAGAAAAAAATGCTAAAGTATGGAATGATAAAACTTTGTAAAATAAATACTGAATATGGATTGTGAGTCACAGATCTTTTATGAGTTATGCCCCTAGATTACTTTACATAGGGTACATTTTTAAAGGCTGGAGCTTTTAAATGTATCAATAATAATTATGATTTTCAATGATGCTATATATCTTTTCCATGCCTGATTAGATGTTTGCATTATTTATTGCTCTCAGTTTGTGATGGAAACATAGGTGAAGAATCATAAATCTTTATGCCTCAGTTGACAAGGCAACTGATACATCATTAAGCTTCCTCGTTCTTGTTAAGATTACCTGTAAACCAACAGTGTCAGTCCTGAATTATTTCTGATATTGCATCTATTGATGAACTGCAAAGGTTAAAATGAAAGTGTGATTTATGCTGTGGTCAAGATCATGGTGTTAGAGCAGCAAGTCATGTGTGCACATTATAGCTATACTTCAGATTCTGCTTTATAGCTCTGCTATGAAGCTCTACATTTTCTTTCTCCCTCAAGGAGATTCTTTAGGATAAGAGTGCTGATAAAAAATCAGTCTTTCAGATCCTTATGACTTTGCAAACAAAGCCAAAGCACATGCTCCTTTGTAGTTTTATTCAGCTGAAATTTTAAGACTGAATTGACGAATATGCACAATATGATCTGTGCTCTATTAAATTTGTAGCCAAGTATTATGGATTAGAAAACCACTCATTGTGTTTCATGGAAGTTCAGAAAAACGTGATATCTCTCCTTGTTAAGAGAATACATGAGTCATTTTGAGTTTTACTTTCCCATATTTTAAGGCTAACATATCAATTCTCTTCAGTTTATCTCATTTAAGCAGATAAGTTTCAGTGATAGCAGGTTATCAAGAAACAGGAAGATACAGATTAATTTAAATATAAAAAAGTAAGGATATACCCACTGGGCCAGAATGGCAGAATATCTAAGATTGTATAGTAAGTCAAGTGGATTATCTTAAATGTAAATGAGTAAATATTATCAAGCCTAAGGGTGCTGGCAGCAGGAGTCTCTGAAGTGTCATTAATTCCTCCCAAATTTTAGATACAACCTAATTAGCCTATGGGTTGTATTAATAACTTAATCATAATATCTCACCAACAGATGAAAGACAGGATATTTTTGCCTTCAATTTTCTTTCCTCCTTTTTAAAAATATTTTTAATTTTGAAGTACTTTAAAAGTCAATGTGCAGCATATCCTTTGGATTAAGTGCTTAATTTGTGCCCACTTATGGATACAATTTGATCAATATTTTAAGTTTAAAAAAATCATCTCTGGATTTACTCATATTTTGTACACATAAAAATATATGTAAATACATTTTAATGATTGCAGTGAAATTATATGATGCAATGGATTTCCTTATGAGATTATATATATATATATATATATATATATATATATATAATAGTGAAAGAGAAATAATATTTACCTAATTCATTGTTGTGCATAAGAATGGATTTTAAAATAAGTTATTTTCAATTTACTAGAGAAACTTGGGATTTAAAAAGTGTAGTACTAAGAATCCCTTTACTTAGTCTGACCATGTGGTGGTGCAGAGCATCAGATTGGGAATTGGAGGACCCAGGTTTGAGACCCTGAGGTCGGCAGCTTGAGCGCAGGCTCATCTGGTTTGAGCAAAGCTCACCAGATTGGTCTCAAGGTTGCAGGCTTAATCAAGGGGTTACTAAAGGCCCATGGTCAAGGCAGATATGAGAAAGCAATCAATGAACAACTAAGGTGTTGAAACAAAAAACTGATGATTGATGCTTCTCATCTCTGTCCATTCCTGTCTGTCTATCCCTATCTATCCATTCCTATCTATCCCTCTCTCTGACTCTCTCTCTGTCTCTGAAAAAAAAAGAATCCCTTTACTTAAAATAAACAAAAAATAAGTAAAATAAAAAAGGAATTTTTTCACAGAATGAAGAGTCTTATCAAAGTTAGATGTTGGGCAGATAAAATATATTATGCTCACTTTGTTAAAGATGGCACTGCCCATGTGGAAGCCCATTGCCCAGGTGATATTAATGTGTGTTGGGGGCAGGCTATGGGCAGGCAGAATCCTTGTAGCCTGTGGCTTGGTTTTAGGACTAAGCTTTTCCCATCCTTTTTGATGTGGGATGGACTTTGTATCAGAGACTTCCCTATTTTGTATATTGGATTAAAGGTTTTGATTTCTGCACTATAAAGTGGGGCAGACTGGGGGGAGCTTTCTCTCTCAGTTCCTGAGATTAGCATTAGAGGAGAGAGCAGAGAGGAGAGCAGAGAGAGGCCATGTGGAGGAGGCCAGAAGAAGCAGCCAAGATGGTGGAGTGTTGAAGAAGAAGCCAGTTTGTGCAGAGTTTGTGCAGAGAAGAAGGAGATGGGGAACAGAGGTGAATAAGTCTGGTGACCTAGAAATCTTTGATTCTAGGAAACTCAGATAAGTCAGTAGCTTTGTGAGCACTGAATGAATGGGTTTTGGAGCCCAGTGTGTGTTTTTACTTGCCCACCAGGTACAAGCTAGGATTAAAGATGATGGCCCACCAGTTTTTGGCTCTGTTATTTCATTACCATCTGTCCGAATCTAATGTAAACCTTCATCGGTCAGGCAACTGTGATGGTGGCTGTGGATACTGGCTTCACATTAGGAAATTTTCAAAAATGTGGCAGTATATTTTTTCTAACAGATATTATAAACTTTCTTAAATGCAATTAAATTCTAAGAAGAAATGAGTGATTCAAATATTTTATTGAAGCTCTGGCCAGGTATGTCAGTTGGTAGACCATCATCCCTATACACCAAGATTGTGGGTTCAATCCCTGGTCAAGGTGCGTACAAGAGTCAACCAATGAATGCATAAATAAGTAGAACAACAAATTGATGCGGGTCGATTCCCAGTCAGGGCAATAAGAGAAGCGCCCATCTGCTTCTCTACCACTCCTCTTTCACTTTTCTCTCTCTCTCTTACCCTCTTGCCACTATGGCTCAATTGGAGTGAGTTAGATACTGGTGCTGAGGATGGCTCCATGGCCTTCACTTCAGGCACTAAGAAGAGTTTCATGGCTTAGCAGCAGAGCAATGACCCAGATGGACAGAGCATCACCGTCTAGTGGGCTTGCCAAGTGGATCTCAGTCCTGATGATGTGGGAGTCTGTCTCTGCCTCCCCTCCTTTCACTGAGTAAAAAAAAAAAATAAGGGGGTGAATAGATTCTCAGAGTAGGACACTTTTATATGAGTATATTTTTTTCTTTTCTGCCTTAAATGTGGTTACATATCTTTGATTTCCTGAGGTAAAATTTTTAATTTTTATTTTCTAAGAAATGTGTATGACCTAATTAATGACTATTAAAAAAGCATAGCATTGCTAATTCAAAATTTACATTTTAGAAGCATTAAAATTTTTTGTAATAAAATGTTTCAAAATTTTTCTTTATTTTGTCAGTGGTTTGACTTATTTTTTTTATATAATAAAATGATCTTTTGTCATTTATTTTCTATGATTTACCTTGATACATACTGCTTTAAGTAATACTGGCTTACTAAGTGGTTTCAATCAATACAAGAGTGTGGGTTGTCAAGGCACTCTCTCATACTTCCCTGACAAAATGGACATTTGTTTTCTGAACAAGTCCCACACTGCCTACTGTTTCTCAATGGAAATCACTGGTTTTTGAAATAGATATCTTTATGTCCATGAATATATATAAACATAATCTTTAGAGGAAGATAAAAATAACTATTGTTAAAAAGTGCATTATGTTTAAAGTGTGTTATATATTTTAATGAAAATATTATTTTCTTATATTACAGGCATTCCCATAAAGCTATTCAATTACATGAACATTTACTAAATGTTAAGTATCTTTCTGGATTCTAGAGATAAAACAACATAAATAAGACAGTATTCTTTTATTTTATTTAAGAGAATGTGGCAAATTTTCCATTTGCTTATCTGTTTTACCAAGTATCTTTGATAGCTAGGTTGGGGCCCATAAGACTAATTTTATCCAGTGGACCTTGTATAGAAATTATGTGTATCACTTTTAATTCAAATACTTAAGAACTTTTTTTAGAGTTATATAGTGTTACTTCAGCTGTTATAGAGTGACACCAGGATAAATGTATTAAGTTGATACTGAGCCATAATATCGAAATGGTCTAAAAACTTAAATCACTACATAAAAGAGAAGTGTCCAGAAGATAAGGGCCTTGCATCAAGCCACTGAGCTAGTGAGATTTGCTTGTTATAGCATAGTTTATTCTGTCTGGATTACATTAATTGTAAGGGATAAAAGTCTTATTGGAATTAACATAAGAAAAAGTAAAAAGTATTGCAATGATATGAAGTTATCTTATTTCTATGATGTATCATATCAACTACACAAAATGTAGGGATCCAGATGGTTTTAAAGTGAACTAGAAGCAGTGTTTTGGACACTTTAAAAAAAGTTTAATGTCTAATTTCTGCTTATCTATACAGTGATATTATTCATTGTACTGCCAAGAAGCTTCCTCCACATGGGAGTAAATATGGCTCTTGAAGCACCAACACCTTAAACATGCAATGCCTGTCACCCAAATGCCTCTTTTTTCTTAGTAATAATTGAATTATTCAGGAGAACATAATGATTTGATTGCTTTTATTTGACTGTTCATGCTGAAACAAATCAATTTCAGCCACTTGAGTGGGATTCTAGTTGAATCACAAAACTAAGCCTTGACGAGATTTTTTTGGCAGATATGTAGTCCATGGTACTGCACATTTGAATCACTTGTTTGAAATAATGAGGTGAAATGTTAACTAATAAAAAATATTTCTAAAAGTAAAAGTGGTATTTACAAAATGTTGTATGATTCCCCACAATACATACTTTTCAGATTAACAAAATCTAATTTACCTAGTTCATTCTATAAATATTTATGAAGTTTCTACTATATGCAAGATATTGTCATGGGTACTAGAGATAAAGTAATAAAACAAATAATGTATGTGCCATCATTGACTTTAATTTTTGTTTTTAATTTTCTTTGAAATTAAATACCCACAAAGAAAAATTATCAAGACATTGTTAATTTCCATGAGGATGAAAAGGTCCTTTGATTGTTAATATGTAAATAAATTGTTATGTAAACTAAAAGAAACTTTTTAGACCATGTACAGTCATCCCTCGCCATATTGCAGTTCACTTTTCAGTCTCACTGTATTGTGGATTTTAAGTTGTATATATTAAATTGTGTATTGCAGATTTTTCACTATATTGCAGAATTTTGCGGTACATAGGTATTTTTATATATTTATTATTTTAATTATTTTTGCAGAAAAATAAGCAAAATAAGTTTGGAAAAGGTTAATAATAGTGTGGAAAAGGATTATAAAAGTGTGGGGAGGGTTTATAAAGCCTTAAGAATATATAAGTAATAAAATAAATATAAGGTTGCTACTTCATGGATTTTCGCCTATTATGGCAGGTTCTGGAATCTAACTACCACAATAGACGAGGGACCACTATATTGTGCTTCTGAGAACTAGGATGAAGAACTAAGCAAACTAACTCAAGTGTTGAAAATAAGTGTGAGAATAAGGGTTAAGTTTAACATAGCTTCTGCATGAATAGTAATTTTAGTGCATTTATGAATCAGAGTTCAGTTAAGAAAGCAAAGTTACTATGACTAAAATGAGTTGAAATGATTCATTATCTAAATTATACCTTACACAGATATGAGAGAAGCTGGTGAAGGATGTGTAAGGGATCACAAAAAGAATCAAGAATAATGTAAGGGAGGCACTAGTATGAGTAGACAGGAAAGACTGTCAGAAATAACAAACATCTGTTGTATCTTGCCCTTGCCCCTGTAATGACTTTGCAAAGGAGGAGCAGTAGAAAGATCTATAAAAAGCTGTTGCCTTAATATACCTATTGCTTCTATTGATTGGTATCAAAGAATCCAGTGATTAAGCTGGGAACACTGTTGGATAACAGATACAACAGTTGAAAAGACAACAATTAAAAAGACATGAAACAATATGACCTTCCAGGTATCTCTGTCAGTCTGTCACTATATCTGACTGTGACAACCCTCTAATAATAATGGCTGCTACTTCATTTTACCATTCAAATCTTCTGTAATTATTTATTTTGGCCAACTATAACTTAGAATCATACAGGGAAGCAGATTCTGGGAAACACAATTCTTGACTGTGTCTATGTTACTATAGAAAATTATGGCACAGTAAAGAAATAGATTACTATTAGTTATCTCATAATAGCAATGAAGGGGAATAACAGATTAAATAAAATACAGTATATTAGAGTACTTCCATAGAGTCTTTGTTTTATTTAGAAATGTAATTTTATTTTTATTTAAAAATAGATCATTAGACTAAACATAAAACATGTATAGAATGTTTGCATAAAAAACAAATATTATTTATTTATATATTTAATCATAAAACTGATGTTTCACAGACATTACATACATATAAAATTTTTGGCCTGACCAGGCAGTGGTGCAGTGGGACTGGGATAGAGCATCAGACTGGGATGCAGAGGACTCAGGTTAGAGACCCCAATGTCGCCAGCTTGAGTGCAGGCTCATCTGGTTTGAGCAAAGCTCACCAGATTGAATTCAAGGTCACTAGCTTGAACAAGGGGTTACTCAGTCTGCTGTAGCCCCATGGTCAAAGCACATACGAGAAAGCAATCAATGAACAACTAAGGTGTCACAACAAAAAACTGATGATTGATGCTTCTCGTCTTTCTCTGTTCCTGTCTGTCTGTCCCTATCTATTCCTCTCATGACTGTCTCTCTATGTAAAAAAAAAAAAGATTTCTGGCTTGACCAGGCAGTGGTTCAGTGAATAGAGCATCGGCCTGAGATGCAGAAGATCCAGGTTCAAAACAACAAGGTTACCAGCTTGAGCACAGGCTCAGCAGCTTAAGCACAGAATCACTGGCTTGAGAGTGGGATCATAGTCATGACCCCATGTTCGCTGGCTTGAAGCCCAAGGTCACTGGCTCAGCTAGAGCCCTGCAGTGAAGGCACATATGAGAAAGCAATCAATGAACAACTAAGGTGTCACAACAAAGAATTGATGCCTCTCATCTCTGTCCCTTCTTGTCTGTCTGTCCCTCTCATTCTCTTTGTCTCTCTTGCAATAAATAAATAAATAAATAAATAAATAAATAAATAAATAAAAGACATCTAAGATTTCTGTTATTGATATTTTGAAATTATTGTATACCTGAGATTTTTCTCCTGATTGCTCAAGAAATTATTTTAGAAATAGCACCTCTATGATTTAGATGTCAGAAGTCCAAAACATAGTTAAATACAAAGGAGAAATTTATTTAATTATAAAATGGAGAGTTCAAGGGCAAGACTTCAGGTCCAGATAGATACAAGCACTTAAAAGTAGCAGGATGCTGTTTTCTTTCTCAGTGTTCCAGTTTTCTATGTGTTGGTTTTATTATTTGCTAACCTCAATTTATATGGTAGAATATAGAAATTGGTGAAGAGTTGTTCCAGGGTTTCATTTTAACATCAACAAAATTGCCTGACCTGTGGTGGCACAGTGGATAAAGCATCGACCTGGAAATGCTGAGGTCACCGGTTCAAAACCCTGGGCTTGCCTGGTCAAGGCACATATGGGAGTTGATGCTTCCAGCTCCTCCCCACCTTCTCTCTCTGTCTCTCTCTCTCTCCCTCTCTGTCTCTCCCTCTCCTCTCTAAAAAAAAAAATGAATAAATAAAATTAAAAAAAAAATCAACAAAATGATAGTGCTTCTTTCTTTATAGATCAAAGAAATCTTCAAGAGATGATGCTCACTAGCATGGCTTGGCTATATTCCAATAACCAAAACAACCCCTATGGCTATGGATGCCGCACTGATTAGCATGGCTTAAATCATATGCCCATTTGTTCAGAGGTAGGTAAGGTTCATTCAAATTCAGGCATCATTAATGGGTTCCTTAAAAAGAGAGAGAGAGGGGCCCTGGCTGGTTGGCTCAGTGGTAGAGCATTGGCCTGGCGTATGGAAGTCCCAGGTTCGATTCCCGGCCAGGGCACACAGGAGAGGCGCCCATCTGCTTCTCCACCCCTCCCCCTCTCCCTCCTCTCTGTCTCTCTCTTCCCCTCCCACAGCCAAGGCTCCATTGGAGCAAAGATGGCCCAGGCACTGGGGATGGCTCCATGGCCTCTGCCTCAGGCACTAGACTGGCTCTGGTCACAACAGAGCGATGCCCCGGATGGGCAGAGCATCGCCCCCTGGTGGGCATGCCAGGTGGATCCCGGTCGGGCATATGCGGGTGTCTGTCTGACTGTCTCTCCCCATTTCCAGCTTCAGAAGAATACAAAAAGAAAAAGAAAAATAGAGAGAGAGAGAGGGAGATGGCACTAATGTTGCTTGAACTAGGAGGAACTGATTGTAGAAAAGTATAATTGGTTGAATTTTGTACCTCCCAGAAATCATGTGTTGACCTTATTTGGAAACAGAATCAGTGAAGATGTAAATAAAGTTAAGGTGAGGTGATTAGTTTGGGCATTAATCCAGTATGACTACAGTCTTTTAAAAAATAAAAAACATTTGCTCAAAAAGATATTCATAAGGAGGTGCCATTTGATAATAAACTCAGAGAGTACATGCCAAGCCAAGGAATGCCGATGTCTCTCAGAAAACCATCAGACTTTAGGTGAGAGACAAGGAACAAATTATTTTTCAAAGTCCCCAAAAGGAATCCTATGTAAAACTTGAACTTGGACTTCTAGTTTCTATGATTGTGAGAAAATAAATTTATGTTTAAGCCTTCCAATTGGTAATAGTTGGTTACAGCAGCCCTAGAAAACTAATACAGAAAGCAAAAATAATAATTGTCCATTACAGTAGTTATTCTAGATGTGCTCTCTAGATAAATGCCAGTATTTGCTATAATATTTCAAAGAATTAACTATGCAATTTTCAAATTATTTTTTTAACTTTTAACAAAAAAATAGGAAATAAGTGTTTCAATCTTTTTGTATGGGAGCCTACATCCATAGATCCCCACTGATAACAGACTTGGTTTCTGATTGATGTCATGATGTATCTCAGAGTCTAATAAAATTCCTTACATGACAAAATAGATGTCAATAACTATTTATTGTTTTAAAAACTATAATTTTAGTATTTGTAGTAAGAATTTACTAAAATCAGTGTTGTGAAATATGCCAGGCACTGGATTAGTTACTATACTATGATGGAGAGAATCAAAAGACACAAACCTTCACATTGAAAGGTGTATAAACTTTCTATCACTATTGTAACAATTTATAACAAATTAGTGACTGTAAAACAATATAAATGCATTGCCCTATAATTCTATAACTTAGAAATCTGACATAGTTCTCAATTAGCTAAGTTAAAGATGTTGGCAGAGTTAAGATCTTTTCTGGAGAATTTTGGAAAGATCCATCTCTGCTTTTTCCAGCTTCTAGTGGTTACCCATATTCCCTGCTTCACCCTGGACACCCTTTCTCCATCTTAAATCCAGGAAAGTTACATCTCTGATCATTCCTCCATAGTCACATCAATCTCTGACTCTACTGTGCCCTTATTTTCCACCATTGTGACCTTTGTGATTACAGTGGGTTCACTTGAATAATCCAGGATAATTTTTCTATTTTAAGGTAATTTTATTAGCAATTTTAATTTCACCTGCAGACTTAATCTCTCTTGTCATACAGTATATTCTTCACAGATCCAAGGAATTAGAATGTGAACATCTTTGAGCATCCATTATTCTACTTACCACAAGAAGGTCACAGTCATTTCCTTGGATTGAGGTAGGAAAGTGGAAGAAAGTAAAGATAATTTATTTAAGGTTTTAAATGGAATCTTATATAGATTTTTTCCTCTTAACTGATAAAATTGATACTTATTTGATTTAATATGTTATTGCACTACCTTAATTTTCTCTTTATTTAGAAGTTGTTAGAACAGATTAATAATATATTGTGTTGTGTCTTCTATACAATAATGCATTCAGAAAATTATAAGACTGTCTTACATTTTTACAACTATTGATTAATTCTTATATTTTAATGTCATTTTAAATATCATATTGAATTCTATTCATATCCTCAAAAGTGTTAACTCTAATTTGATATTGTATTAATATAAAACTTAATGATAAATTATGTTCTGGACTATGCATTTTTAGTGTTTCAGAGTTGTGCAAAATTGACCAAAATGTTTTCCTAATCTAGAAGAGTACTAAACTATGCAGCATTAATTAAATGAGAATTGATAGATAGTAAAATATGGCTCACAGGCATAGTAGGAAAGAAGAAAAATAAGCCCATTATTTTTTTCCTCCAAAATATGTATATAGCAATTTAGAAAAACTGTAACCATAAAGTGTCTAATAGACAGCAAGATACAATATTATAGTTCTTTTGACCTCAAAGATGAAGTTATAATAAGAAATCACACTTTTAGGAGTTTGCAAAAATAGAGTGACCTGAAGTACAAGATTATATAATTCCTAAATCTTTTGGTTAAAACTTTTTTAAGAGTCTAATCCTTGAGAGGTGAGTAGTCAGGGTTTTGAATAAATAAACACATTATATCAAGTGGTTCAAAACCAATGAAAAACAGTGAGGGGATAGAGGAATTGAAATTTGAACTTTAGCTATGATGAAGGTTATGAGCCACTGTTGAAGACTTTGTCCATGTTTCATTATTAGATCTTACTGTTTATATCTATTATGTGTAAAGAAAATCTTTTAATGTCTTGAAGATATTTTGGGCTAATTTCTTATTTTAGATGGAGTTTTTTTTTTAATTTTATTACATAATTTCTGAGCCAAAAGAAATCAATACAGGGTGGGGAAAATTACATAAATTACTAGTCATCATTACCTAAAAAATAAATTATAAATAAGGATACAAAATAATACCAATAATAGCTCTGGCCAGATAGCTCTGCTGGTTGGAGTGTTGTCCCAAAGTGCAGAGGTTGTAGATTTGATTTTCAGCCAGGGCACATACATAGGAGCAGATCTATGTTTCTGTCTCTCTCTCTCTTTTTTCCTCCCTATCTCTCTCTCCAAAATAAATAAATAATTTTTTATTGATTTTAATTTATTGTGCTTACATAAATTCTAGTGTTGCCCTGAATGCATCCCCCTCTGCCGTATTCCCCTCAATATCTCCCTTGACCCCCTCCCCATAGTGCCCTCCCCCCTTCCCTTCAGGTTTATCCCATCCTATTCTCCCATTTCCCTCTCTTCTTTTTTCCTCTGGTCCCTTTGATCTCTCCTCTGTCTCAATTCCATTCCTCAATTTAAATTATTCATTGGATTTCTCAAATGTGTGAGGTCATATAATATTTTTTTTTTGGCTTATATCACTTAACATAATAGTTTCCAGGTCTATCCATGTTGTTGCAAACGATAAGATTTCCTTCTTTTTCATGGTCCCATAATATTCCATTGTATATATGTACCACTGCATTTTAATCCACTCGTCCACTGAGGGACACTTGGGCTGTTTCCAGATAATCGCTATTCTGAACAATGCTGCCATAAACATGAGGGTGCATTTCTCCTTTTGAAACAGTGCAATGATGTACTTGGGGTATATTCCTAAAAGTGAGATAGCTGGGTCAAAAGGCAGTTCAATTTTTAATTTTTTGAGGAACCTCCATACTGTTTTCCATAGTGGCTGCACCAGTCTGCATTCCCACCAGCAGAGCAGAAGGGTTCCCTTTTCTCCACATCCTCGCCAGCACTTATTCAGTATTGTTTTGTTGATGAGTGCCATTCTGACAAATGTGAGGTGATATCTCATTGTGGTTTTAATTTGCATTTCTCTAGTGATTAATGATGTTGAGCATTTTTTTCTTATGCCTATTGGCCATCTGTATGTCCTCTTTGAAGAAGTGTTTATTCATTTCTTTTGCCCATTTTTTGATGGGATTGTTTATCTTCCGGATGTTGAGTTTTACAAGTTCTTTATAAATTTTGGTTTTTAACCCCTTATTAGGTGTTTTGTCGAACATGTTCTCCCATTGTGTGGTTTGTCTTTTTATTCTGTTCTTAATGTTTTTAGCTGTGCAAAAACTTTTTAGTTTGATATAGTCCCACTTGTTTACCGCATCCATTATTTCACTTGCCCGTGGAGATAAATCGGCAAATACATTGCTGCGAGAGATGTCAGAGAGCTATGTTCTCTTCTAAGATACTTATGGTTTCACGCCTTACATTTAAGTCTTTTTATCCATTTTGAGTTTCCTTTTGCAACTGGTGTAAGTTGGTGGTCTAGTATCAGTTTTTTGCTGGTAGCTGTCCAATTTTCCCAACACTATATATTGAAGAGGCTGTCTTTACTCCATTGTATTTCCTTACCTCCTTTGTCAAATATCAGTTGTCCATAGAGCTGTGGGTTTATTTCTGGGTTCTCTGTTCTGTTCTATTGATCTATATGCCTGTTCTTATGCCAGTACCAAACTGTTTTGAGTACAATGGCCTTGTATTATAACTTGATATCAGGAAGTGTGGTGCCTCCCACTTTATTCTTCCTTTTCAAGATTGCTGAGGCTACTCGTGTTCTTTTTTGGTTCCATATAAATTTTTGGTAAATGTGGTCTATATCTTTGAAGTAAGTCATTGGTATTTTAATTGGTATTGCATTGAATTTATAAATTACTTTGGGTAATATAAACATTTTAATAAAGTTTATTCTTCCTAACCATGAGCATGGCATATGTTTCCACTTGTTTTATATCCTCTTTGATTTATTTTATCAATGTTTTATAATTTTATGAGTACAAGTCTTTAATCTCCTTGGTTAAATTTATTCCTAGGTACTTTACTTTTTGGTTGTAATAGTGAAGGGGATTATTTTCTTAATTTCTTTCTGACCATTTCATTGTTTATGTATAAAAATGCCTCTGATTTCTGAGTATTAATTTTATATTCTGCCATCTTGCTGAATTTATTTATCAGGTCCAGTGTTTTTTTTTTTACTGAGACTGTAGGGTTTTCTATATACAATATTATATCATCTGCAAATAATGATAGTTTTTCTTCTTTTTAAAATTGGATGCCTTTTATTTCTTCTTCTTGTCTGATTGCTCTTACTAGGACTTCCAGAACTATGTTGAATACGAGAGGTAAAAGAGGGCACTCCTGCCTTGTTCCTGATCTTAAGAGAATTGCTTTTAATTTTTGCCCATTGAGTATGATATTGTCTGTGGGTTTGTCATAGATGGCTTTTATCATGTTGATGTATGTTCCCTGTATTCCCACTTTGCTGAGAGTTTTGATCATGAATGGGTGCTGGATTTTATCAAATGCTTTTTCTGCATCTATTGAAATTATCCTGTGGTTTTTCTCCTTCCTTTTGTTTATGTGATGAATCACATTGATTGATTTGCGAATATTGTACCAGCCTTGCTTCCACAGAATAAATCCTACTTGATCATGGTGTATGATTTTTTTTCATATATTACAAGATTTGGTTTCCTAATATTTTGTTGAGGATTTTAGCATCTAAATTTATCAGGGATATTGGCCTATAATTTTCTTTCTTTGTGTAGTCTTTTGGAATCAAAATAATTCCCCCCTCTTAAAGGAGCTTGGGAGTCTTTCTTCCTCTTGAATTTTTTAAAATAGCTTGAGAATAATAGGAGTTAGTTCTTCTTTGAATATTTGCTAGAATTCACTTGTGAAGCCAACAGGCCCCAGGCCTTCGTTTGTTGGGAATTTTTTGATAACTGTTTTGATCTCATTTGTTGTAATTGGTCTGTTTAAATTTTTTGATTTTTCCAGATTGATTTTTAAAATATTATATGTTTCAAGAAATTTGTCCATTTAACTAGGTTGTCTAATTTTTTGGCATACTGTTCTTCATAGCATTTTCTTACAATTTTTTTTCTATTTATGTTGTGTTAGTTGTTATTTCTCCACTCATTTCTAATTTTATTTATTTCAATCCTCTCTCTTTTTTTCTTGATGAGTCTAGCTAAAGGTTCATCAATCTTGTTTATCTTTTCAAAGAATCAGCTTCTGGTTTTATTAATCCACTGTATTGTTTCTTTAGCTTCTATGTCCTTTATTTTCGCTCTGATGTTTATTATTTCCTTCCTTCTACTACCTGTGGCCTTTACTTGCTGTTCTTTTTCTAGTTCTGTTAGATTCAGGGTTAAGTTGTTTATTTGAGCTTTTTCTAGTTTCTTAGGGTATGCCTATAATGCTATGACCTTCCCTTTCAGGACTTCTTTTGCTGTGTCCCATAAATTTTGAGTTGGTGTATGCTCATTAGCATTTGTTTCTAGAAGTATTTTATCTCTTCTTTGATCTCATTGTTAACCCATTAGTTATTTAATAACATGCTATTTAGTTTCTAAGTGTTTGAGTATTTTTCAGTTTTTCTGTTGTAATTGATTTCTAGTCTCATGCCATTATGGTCAGTGAAAGTGCTTGATATGATTTCAATCTTCTCAAATTTGTTGAGACCGCTTTTGTGCCCTAACATGTGGTCTATCCTAGAGAATGTACCATGAGCATTGAAAAGAATGTATATTCTGCTGTTTTAGGGTGAAAGGTTCTGAAGATATCTATTAAATTCAGTTGACCTAGTGTGTCCTTTAAGTCTGCTGTTTCTTTGTTATTTTTCTTTCTTGAGGATCTATCCAGTGATGTTAATGGGGTATTGAAATCCCCTACTTTTACAGTATTACTGTTGATCTCACCCTTTTTATCCATCAAAGTCTGCTTTTTATATTTAATTGCTTCTATATTAGGTGCATAGATATTTATAATGGTTATATTTTCCTGTTGGATTGTTCCTTTCATCATTATGTAGTGGCCTTCTTTATCTCTTAATATTCTTTGTTTTAAAGTTCATTTTGTCTGATATAAGTATTGTTACCCCAGCTTTTTTTTATTTCCATTTGCATAAAATTTTTTTTTTTCCATTCTTTTACCTTCAGTCTATGTGCATCTTTGGTTTTGAAGTGTGTCTCTTGTAGACAGCATATGTATGGGTCCTGTTTCCTTATCCACGCAGCTATCATATGTCTTTTGATTGGATCATTTAATCCATTTTATTTTAGGTTATTATTGATATGTAGTTGTTTCTTGCCATTTTATTCTTTAAGGCTGTATTCCTCTTCTGCTATATTATTGCAATATTTTCCCCCTTTGATCTGTTTACAACAGGCCCCTCAACATTTCTTAAATCATTGGTTTGATTGTAATAAATTCCTTGAGTTTTTCTTTGTCTGGGAAGCTTTTTATTTCTTGTTCAATTTTAAATGATAGCCTTGCTAGATAAAGTAGTCTTGGTTGTAGGCACTTGTTCTTCATTTACTTTAAATATTTCTTGCCATTCCCTTCTGGCCTCAAGTGTTGGATGTCATCCTTATGGGGGCTCCTTTGTAGGTGATAGCCTTTTTTTCTCTAGCACCTTTTAATATTTTCTCTTTATCTTTAGCTTTGGTATTTTAATTATGATGTGTCTTGGTGTAGATTTCTTTGGGTTCCTCTTTACTGGAATTCTCTGTTCTTTTTGAACTTGTGTGGCTTTTTTCTGCATCAATTTAGGGAAGTTTTCAGATATGATTTGATTAAACAAAGTTTCTATTCCTTGTTCTTTCTCTTTTCTTCAAAAATTTCTATGATGTGTATGTTATTTCTCTTCAAGTTTTCACAGAGCTCTCTAGAGTTTCCTCAGACCTTTTGAGTCTCTTTTCTTTTTGCTGCTCTACCTTTATGCCTTTGTTTATCTTTTCCTCTAACTCACTGATTAGATCCTCAGCTTCATCTATCCTACTTTTAATTTCTTCCATTGTGGTCTTTATTTCTAATTTTTTTTTTTCTGACCGATTCTTTTTTATTATTTCAATGTCTTTTTTTATACTTGCTATCTTTTATTTAGGTGTTTGTTATGTCCCTCTATTGTTGTTCTAAGATCTTTGAGCATTCTAACAATCATTATTTTAAACTCTGCATCTGGTAATTTGGTTATATCTGACTTGTTCAAGTTTTTTTCTGGGGATTTCTCATAATTCATTTGGGTTGCATTTCTCTGCCTTTTATTCTCTCTGTGTATAAGAAGGGTGTGGCCACTGGAGTTCAATGGGTGTGACCTCTGTGTTTCCTAGTTGTGGTCTGTCTGCAGGCCTGCCACCCCCTCTGCCACTGCCTTGGGCGTTTGGGTATGGGTGTTGCTTGTGCCACATGCTGTGGCAGTCACTGAGGTTTCTGCCTCTCCTTTATGGGAGGGGCTGTGTTCACATGCCTGGTCCACAAGTCTGGGCTGGCCTTCATCTTGCCCCCATAGGTGGGGCTGTGTGCCATGCCAGAGCCGCAAACCTCAACACCACGAGCAGGGGTGAGCACCTTTGCTCAGCTGCGGGTCTCCGCCTATTCTCTGGCTTTCACATTTCTTCTGTGGGGGGCATTGCAGGCAGGATGGCTCATGCTCACTCAACCCACAGCCATATTGGACCACTTTTGTGCTTCCCTTCCACCTTTACCAGGAGAAACTGAGCTCATGCCCAGCCTCAGTCTTAGCCGGCTGGACTTCTGCCCCTGCTGATGGGACCACGCCTCTGCATCCCACTGCTAAATATTTTTTTTCTTTTTTCTATTTTTGTATTTTTCTGAAGTTGGAAATGGGGAGGCAGTCAGACAGACTCCCACGTGCACCCAACCGGGATCCATCCAGCATGCCCACCAGGGGGCAATGCTCTGCCCATCTGGGGCATCACTCTGTTGCAACCAGAGCCATTCTAGTGCCTGAAGCAGAGGCCATAAAGCCACCCCCAGCACCCGGGCCAACTCTGCTACAATGGAGTCCTGGCTGTGGGCGGGGAAGAGAGAGACAGAGAGGAAGGAGAGGAGGAGGGGTGGAGAAGCAGATGGTCGCTTTTCCTGTGTACATTGGCTAGGGAACAAACCTGGGACTCCTGCATGCCAGGCTGATGCTCCACCCCTGAGCCAACTGGCCAGGGCCTAAATAAATAATTTTTAGAAGTTAATAATAATAGAGCAAAACACAAATAATAAATAAATAAATAATACCTTAATGAACTATTTTGTATTTTACAACTGTAAACCCACTTGTCAACCTTTGTATATACAGGTTTAAAAAGAAAATACCTAGCCCTCAACCATTTATTTGCTCTCTGAACTAAAGTTTCTAAGAACATTTTAAATCACATCTCTTCCACACTTTTTTATACCTTGTTAATAGCAAACTTTTATAATTAAACATATTAGCTTGACTGGTGTTTATAGCTCCCTAATAATTAAGACAACTTTGTTTTTACAAGATCTGTTAGGGCTTCTCATGGTCATGTAAAAATATTGCATTTTCTCTGTGCTACTTTTATTTTGGGACAGAATCTGAATAACTGAATGAAAATGACAGTAATATGAACAATTTTATTTTCAAAATTTTGCCTCAGAATCTCTATATAAATTTAGAGTATAAAGCTTTCATGTGTAACAGAGACAGAGGTCATGGACAGGAAAAATTATTATTCAACTTAGTCTCCACTGATTCCCATTTATAGAAAACTTTAACAAACTATTTTAATTACAAATCTGAATCTTTCTGGTTTTCACTGAATTCTTGTTGGCTGGTAAAGCTTTGACATATTAATAGCTGGTGATCAAAAGATTTTCAAAGTTTAGTAAATTTATATAAGTTTGTTGTAAAGCTCTGAGTAGGAAACAACAGATTTGACAACATATTTGAAATCTGAATATACAACATGTATTAGTTACCTACATTAAAGGCCTAATTATTTCCTATAGTTAGGGGAAAATAAAAATGGTAAGTTTTATTCTTTTACAATTTACTCATTTTCATAAAAAATGTAGTGTATGATTAAAAGTAGAATAAGAACTTTTAAAATAAGGACTTAACTTTGTCATGTGAGGTTCTCATATACTTTTTAAAATAGATGATGATAACACATGTTACAAGTTGGACCAAAATATTTTGAATGTTGCAGTAAATTCTAAAGCATCTATTGATGGCTCAGAAGTTTTTGTCTGATCAAAATGACTTATGTAAAGGACTCATTGTTCTTTATTGTATTCCTTTTTCATGTGTTTCTTCATGAAACAATATTATTTAATATCTATCATGATAAACTTTAGAGAAACAAATATAAAGGAGACATGGTAATATTGTTTAGAGGTTCCACATGTAATGGGGGAAGGAATGCATAGATGTAATTTCAGCCCACTTTGTAAGTATTACAAATGAACAAAGTGGACAGAGTAACTAACTTTGCTTTAAGCCAACACAGACACAGAAGTAATTTAGGTCTGGAAGAGATTTCTAATTGTACCTTGTCATATGATATGAGCACAGAAGAGTGGAAAAGTAACCAGGCATAAAGAGCAGTGTATTTGTCAGTTTAGTAGGAGACAGAGACTACATTGTTTAATTTGAATAAAGGAAATGTAAAGAATTGTTAACTACTAAAGGGGCTAAAAGAGGAAAAATAACACTCAAAGGTATGAAGAAATAGCAAGTACATAAAGTGGCCACTACCTCTAGAGCTGAAGGAGAATGTCCAAAAAGCAAACACATTTAGGAAATTGCACCCTCGCCCCTCTCCTCACCCCAAACCCCAGCTGACAGAGTTTTTGGAAAGAGTGAACAAGCATCTTACTGATGGTGCCAAATTTTCTGTAAGTTCAGAGTTCAAGCTGGTTGATGGGGTCAGCCTACTGTGGGAGGGCAAATCTATTAGAAGATGAGGGTAGGTGGAGTTGGTCTGTGAGGACCAGGGCCATGTGGCTACAATCTTCACTGGGGTGCCTTTAGGAAGAAGCTGGTCCAAAGGATTGTGAGAATGTGTGTTGAGGACCTCCTTCAAGCCACTGGACTTTGTGCTGAAGGAACAAGGAGAAATGTTTCTTGGAACAGTAAGAGGAAACTGTTCTCCTATGGCTCTGCAATGGCCCTCCAGCACCCTATATTGACCCAGCCTTGCATTGTCTCAGCTAGGTGAAGAAAGTGCATGGTTAAGTCTCATCAGCAAGGCAAAGATGAGTGGATTGTAGCTAAGAAGCAATATGATTCATGGATGTTGGCTTCAGATGATCATGAAAAAGCATAAAGAATTTGGGAACCTTCAAATAATTAAGTGTGGCTGAGAGAAAATAGCCTTGGTAAGGTGTGTGGAGAGGCTGGAATTATTGAAGTCTGATAGTCAAAAAATTGTAAATCAATCCTGAGCATATCTTGAAAACAATAATTAGGGGAGATTTGTTCTTCTGCATGCTCTCATAAAAGATACAGCAAATGATTGAAAGCCTTTAAAGGAAAGAATCTCACTTTTGAAAGTACATCAGAATTACCTTAGAAGATTTAAAATCTCACAGGATTCTGTACCCATTGTACATTTGTATCAAATTTGACTCAGGGTGATGGACACACAACGCAATGTATAAATCATGTGCCATAGAGATGTACACCTGAAACCTGTGTGATCTTATAAATCAATATTATCCTATTAAATTTAATTTTTTTAAATAAATTTTTATTAATGTTAATGGGATGACATTAATAAATCAGGGTACATATATTCAAAGAAAACATGTCTAGGTTATCTTGTCATTAAATTATGTTGCATACCCCTCGCCCAGAGTCAGATTGTCCTCTGTCACCCTCTAACTAATTTTCTCTGTGCCCCTCCCCCTAACTCTCTCCCTCCTTCCCTCCTGCATCCTCCCTCCCCCCACCTCCCAACCACCACACTCTTGTCCATGTCTCTTAGTCTCGTTTTTATGTTCCACCAATGTATGGAATCATGTAGTTCTTGTTTTTTTCTGATTTACTTTTTTACTCCATATAATGTTATCAAGATCCCACCATTTTGCTGTAAATGATCTGATGTCATCATTTCTTATGGCTGAGTAGTATTCCATAGTGTATATGTGCCACATCTTCTTTATCCAGTCTTCTATTGAAGGGCTTTTTGGTTGTTTCCATGTCTTGGCCACTGTGAACAGTGCTGCAATGAACATGCCAGTATCATATTAAATGACATAAAACTGGTGGAAATGACATTTCCACCTTAAATCAGGAACAAGACAGGGTTGTCCACTCTCTCCACTCTTATTTAATGTGGTGCTAGAAGTCCTGGCCAGAGCAATCAGACAAGACAAAGAAATAAAAGGCATCCATATTGGAAAAGAAGAAGTAAAGGTATCACTTTTTGCTGATGATATGATCCTATACATCGAAAACCCGAAGAACTCCACAAAAAGATTACTAGAAACAATAAACCAATACAGTAAGGTCGCAGGATACAAAATTAACATACAAAAGTCCATAGTCTTTCTATATGCCAACAATGAAATATTAGAAAACTAACTCAAAAAAATAATCCCCTTCATGATTGCAACAACAACAACAAAAATACCTAGGAATAAACATAACAAAGAATGTAAAGGACCTATATAACAAAAACTACAAGGCATTGTTAAGAGAAATAGAAAAAGACACAATGAGATGGAAAAATATTCCTTGTTCTTGGATAGGAAGAATAAATATAATTAAAATGGCCATATTACCCAAAGCAATATATAAATTTAATGCAATTCCCATCAAAATTCCTATGACATTTTTTAAAGAAATGGAACAAAAAAATCATCAGATTTATATGGAACTATAAAAAAACCCGAATAGCCAAAGCAATCCTAAGGAAAAAGAATGAAGTTGGGGGCATTACAATACCTGACTTTAAACTATATTATAGGGCCACAATAATTTCTAAATTAAAAAAATATAGAGAGAGTGGCATTCTTAAATCAGGAGACTCTAACACTGATTGAACTGAGTTTTACCATAGTGAAGAGATGACAATGATTTAAATTAAGATAGTAGTCATGAAGATAATCACAGGAAGATTTATTCTTCTAAAATTGCTTATTGATAAGTGACTTGTTTTTTTCATAAGCAACTTGGCACATGAAAGACATGTAGTTCTCTCTAGGAAAAATTTCATCTTCTGTACCTTTTCCTTTTGACACTATTTCAACAAGTAATTCATAACCTCACTTATCAAAATCTTTCTGGAAAGGTTCTCATGTCAATCACTTGTATGTTTGTGTGAATTTAAATGAAAATGTTTATTTTTTCCTAGAAGTAATTGAATTTTGAGTCTGACCCATCACTGCAGAATATGACTCTTTTTATTAAAATAATTCAAATGTCAAGGAGATGAGGAAGCCTGGTACACTAAAATTACATAAAGAAATAGTCACTCTGGTAACATTTAAAGATGGTTTAAGTGTTATCAAAATAATAATAATATATTAAAACTCAGAACCAAATTTTCATTATCCTGAAATAACAAATCATATGTATATGATTTTCACCATAGTTGATTCATTTTCTTTGTCATTTTTATCTGGTAAAGCTTAAGGCTTATAAAGAAAAAAACAGGGTAAACTAATTTATCGAGGGGTATTTCAATGTTTGGTCATACTGAAGTGGTTTTTGTGTGCTTAAAGAACCATAAGTTAAAGATACTAAAGGAAGAGCAGAAGCTTCTACTTAGCAAAGTTTGAGGATCTTGAAGCAAAGACAATGATATCTAAGGATATTTTAAAGTACCTTGGTAGAATAATTAACAAATCATTACTGAAGCAAAACTTGTGAGGTCAATTGGCAATGGGGGAAGTTCACATGAGGAACCAGGTCCAGGGACTTTGGCTGAAACCACCCACACCCAAAAGAAATGGCCCAGGAGCATTTTGAAAAAATATGTCAGCCAATAAAATTTTGCCATGACATATCAACCTGCCACCACCCTACTGATGCTATGAATTATCCTCCCCACCCTGCGAGGGAAGCTGCATGATTTCCCTGGCCCCTGTCTTGTGGCCCAGTGAACCTCACCCAGGATGTGCTCTAAATAAAGCTTTTGCTTGTACACATTTGGTGGCTATGTCCTTCTTTCTTCCTTGGCAGGAAATATCTTACAAAATTCATATGGCATTTTCTGACATTTAATTATGTGTAAGGCCTGAGATAATGCAGTGTGCTGTGTTGACAAATAATAAACAGATTTGAAAAGGTTGCATGCTTTGGCGCAATTTATTTTAGTGTGTGAAAAATTCATTTAATCAAAAATGGTTGCTTCCTTAAGATGGCCAATTCTAGCAATTAAAATAAAAATCAAAGTCCACTTGGTTTACTTACATGTGAAACATATAGAGTAGATCTGCTTTTAAGCTGTATGTATCTTTACAGTTAGTAGCTTTTCCCTGAGCAGCAACACCACATTTTGAAAATCTACTAGGCATGTGTTGATTTATTGATTAAAGTGAATTTGACTTCCCCATGCTAAACTAGCCCTTTTATGCCATTTTTAAAACAAATTTAGTAGTTCGGATACTTTTATGTTAGGCTACTCCTAATATCTCTGCAACCATAGTAAGTATGATAGCTGCAATTGGCATTCCAATAAACCTTTTGGAATGTGATTGTTTATCAAAAGAGAGTCACATCCATCAGCCAAAATGATTTGGTTCCAACCTCAGAGATTGATCCCAGGTGGCAACTATTTGGAATTGTTAATAATTTGACATTTAGGACACATGTGTACACTATCTTTAGCCTGTTTCCAAGACAACTGGAATCTAGCACGGAGTCCTTAAAGCATTAACATGAATCAAGTCATGAAACCGACTTGCCTCTGTAAGAGCGGGCATAACCAGTTTGTCAGCTGTAGCATTGAAAGGTTCTGGTAAACTAGTATGGGAATGAATATAAGTGAGTTTATTTTTTATAGTAATTTCACAGGTAGAAAATTTGTCTAAAGTTTTTTTTTTCTATTAAAAAGATCCCTCCCTGCTTGTCTAGAGCTCCCAAATCCTTGTGAGCCACAGACTTTCTGATGTGATCTAATTGAAATATAGGGCAACAATAAAAATTGAGCAAATTGTTCTTCAGTATCTACCTTCCATGGGATTGGGAAAGATATCAGGACTAATTTCCCCAGTATAGTTATTGTCAATAACTCCAGTATGAACTTCAATTCCTTTTGATGTTAAAGTGGAAAGTCCTAGCCAAAAGTCCCACCATACTAGGAGGTAGTGGTCCACATAAACCAGTCTTAACCTTTACATGGTGCTGTCTAGGGGTCAAAAGAATACCCTCTCTGGTCTTAATATCTACTGCACTCCCTGCTGTGGTTGGGTGTAATTCCAGTACATTGTGGAGTATTACTCCTGAGGAAGCTCAGAAGCTTCCTGCTACACGGGGTATGCTCTCCTTGGAAATGGGGCTGGGAACACATCCTGTTGGTAGTTTCCCTGAAGCAGTGTTCCATTTTTATGATACTGAGAATGGCATTGACTTCACTAGACCAATGGTTACCTTTCTACAATATGGCATATTTCAGTTGGTGTTCCTCCCTCATTCCTTTGTTTTTGCTTAGGAGTTACTCAATTGCCTTTTCTATTACAATTCTTTTTAGTATGTCCTAACTTGCCACAGTTATAGCATTTTCCTGGAAATTTTAAGTTTAACTTTAATCTTTTCATAGCTTGAGCCATCACAGTAGCCCTGTAACTATCAGTACCTACTCTTTGGAAAATTTTAATGTATCCAGGTAAGTCTCATTTTCCTTTCATTGGGCCAATAGCTTTTTGGAAATCTTGATTAGCATTTTCAAATGCTAATAGTTGGAGTAAAGTATCAGCAGCTTCAACATTGGTAATTTCTTTTTTAATAGCCTCTCAGAGCCGGGCAATAAATTCAGTATAGGGCTCCTTTGGTCCTTGCAATACCTTTTGAAAAAAAACAGCTGCTTGTCCCTTAGATTTAATTTTCTCTCAAGTTCATAAGCAACATCTTCTAATTTGGGCAAGGGCCTGATCATTCATGGGAAGTTGATTTGGTACACCTGCCCATGCTCCAAAGCCCACCAATTGTTCTAAAGAAATAGGAATGTTATGGGCTCTGTTGTATGTGGCTTGAATTTCAGCATGGTCATACCATCAAGTCTTAAATTGTAGAAATTCCCCAGAACTTAATACAGTTTGAGCCAGTGTTCTAATCAACTGGAATTAAGCAAGAACCTCAGCAAGACCCTGAATCAGGCCATAAGTGAAAGAAGAATTAGCTCTGTATTGTTGTACGGCTAATTTCAATTCCTTCAATATTTTAAAATGAATTGACTTATGGGTGAATTCATAAACACCATTAAGATTTTGAGGATCCACTCCAGGAAGCATTCTTTCTGTTACTTTTACTGGAAAAGCCATTTGTAACATATTCAAACCCCCCTTTCTATGAGCCTGTAATATTCCTTTCTGGAGAGCTGACAACTGTGGTGGAGACTCCCTTGGCACAAAAACAAGCAGTGGAGGGGGAAGCAAAGGTTCTGCAAAATTAATGAAAGGATCAGATGGCAAAAAAGATTTGTCAACCTTTGGAGCACTGTCAGACTCAGTGTATTTAATCTCCTCATATTCTTCATCTCCATCATCATCATCATCATCATCATCATATTTGTAAAGGTTTTATAACTGATTTTACTAAGGTCCAAGTCTGCCAGATAGTAGCCGGCAAAGGAACACCTTGAGTATGTAATTTTTTCAGCTGTTTTCCTACCTTTTCCCAGTCATTTAAATCTGGATTTCCCAAAGTAGGAAACCAAGTACAATGTTTCTCAATTACTTCTAATAATTCTAAAAGTTTTGCTTCACTGGCTTCAGCCCTGACAGCCTTTAACAATTGTTTTAAGAGACAGATATAGGGACGGCATTTCATAACATTGTTTCCGTTCCCCATGGTTACCCTGTATTTTCCTGAGGATATCCTTACCACTTTCCTGTGATGAACTGAACTGAGGCCTTTATTTCCCCTTGGGGTCCAGCTGTTCTTTTCTTACTTTATCGCTCTGGTGATCCTTCTTCCAATTGGATCACTCTTCCAATTGGGTTTCTGTTCATCAGGTCCCTGTTTGTCAGTCCCCTCATTGGGTGCCACTTGCCAAAACCAGCTCAGCCATGGACGTGCATGAAAGGAAGGTGCTGCAGAACTTAAGAAAAAATATACACAAGACACAACATATAGAAAAAGATGGGTACAGGAGACTCCCAGCCTCGAGGACTGAGAGCCCAGATCACTGCAGTCTCATTGAATTTATTGGTCTCTTTGCTCGTTAGGTAAATTAACAGACCCTGAGTTCAGGTGCATAAAAGGGTAATTAATTAATGTCTTTTAGGTATGTAAGGAAAAGACCATAGGGATCAACTGTTTTCCTTTAAACAATCTTTTCTAGTGCTTGCAAGGGCAGTGTTCTGCCCCTGCATGACCTGGCATTTCTAAGTTCACACAAAAGACTTGTCTCAGAACAACAGTCTAATCCCAGCCATTATTCTACATGTTGCATCTTATATCCTGACCAGCTGTTAAAAAGTCCTATCAACAACAAATATATTTGTGTTATAGAGCCATTTTGAGTATTTAAATTATTTTCCCCATTGGTTTAATCCAAAAAGAGTCTAAAATGAAAAGCAGATGTTAGGGGTAAAGGATAACAATGATTATTTAAAATTTCAATAAATTATTTGGGGTTTTTTTTAGAGAATCATTTTTTCAAGGCCTCTGGGTAATGAAACCTAAGTATGGTTGATTTTGATTGAAAAGAAATAAATAAATCTTACCACCAAAAGAGGTCATCTGGGTTAAGAAATTAAAGGGGAATTCTGAAATCTGATTGAAGGAAAACAGAATTGATATTTGAGAGTTAAAAAATATTTTGAACATTTAGTTAATGAACTACTCAGTTCAAATGACCATAAAGGCATCTAGTCAACAATTATGAGTGTGGTAAGAACTGAAAACCACTGTGTACGGGGCTCAAGGCACACAAAATAAGTGAATATATATAAGGCTTATTAGGGAAAAAAATAAAGCAAGACATCTAGTAGGGTACACAAAACCTCTTCCCCTACCCAACCTTCAGATTCTATGGATTTGATCAAATATAGTTACATAAATCATGATCACTGTAGAGTGTCCAGTAGAAATGTTCCTGCTTCTATAATACACTACATATTTATTGGGCTAAAGGGAAAACAACATCTATAACACTAAAAAAATGGGCACTTACTAGTCAGATAAGTGGACATGTTATAAAGGGGAGTCTCTGGAGTTTACTGTCATGTGTCAGCTTGTTCTGTTGACCTAACCTAGACCTGCTATTCATGCTCTTTTCTAAGCTACTAAAATTGGGGGGGGGGGCAATAAGTCTGCCAACCTTCAGTGACTTTCTTCAAGAATCAGATTGTATCTTTCCTTCATTCCTTAACTCAGTTCTTACTTCCTCATTGTTCATTTCTGCAATGGGTGACATTATGCCAGAATCATAATGGAGTTTGGTGTGCTCTTCAGCAAGCTCCACCCTTTACTTTCTTTTCCTCTTTACAAAAGTTGTATTAATTACTTGTCATTTGAGAAACTAGAAAGACCCTGCTCCAGTGTTAATTTATTTTGGATCAAGTGATTGTGGCAAGTAAATTGATTTTATAGAATCATTTTGTTCACTAGATCTTTTTAGCAGCATTCAAAGAACTAGCATGTAGAAGTTTTGATGATCAGCCTTTCATTTGAATCTTTAAGTATTAAGCATTTGAATTATCCTCATAATAAATTTTGCACTTTTTACCATTCTTCTCTAATTTCTTCAATCAAACTCTATTTCAATTTCACCCCAATTAAAGACCTGATATTGTCCTGACACAGCTGTAGTAGAGAGTACCTATCTTATTAGTGTGCCTCATGGTGCAGACAATATAAAAAATCATGAGCCTGATTTTGATTGAAACTGGGAATTTGTGCTTTGGGCATGCCTCTGACTTTTATAAGATTATGCAACGTTTTATTCTATATGGGCTAATACCATAGGATGATTTATTTCTCATAGTTTGAGGTCAAGGTGCTGGCAATTTCAGTGTCTAGTGAAAACCCACTTCCTTGTTTATAGGCAGGCCATCTTCTGACTGTAACCTCACTTGGTGGAAAGGAGAATGCAACATTCTGGGATCTATTTTGCACAGGTACAATCTCACTTATGAGGGCTCCACCCTCATGATCTAATTATTTCCCCAAAACCTCACCTCTGAATACCATCATATTGTGGAAATGTGTTTCAACATATAAGTTTTAGAGGGACACAAACATGAAATAAAAAGCTATATATAAAAAATCACTATGATATTTAAAATACATGTGGATGGTTTGTTAAAAAATAGTCTTAGAATTCCAATGACATTTTTTAAATAAATGGAGCAAAAAATCATCAGATTTATATGGAACTATAAAAACCCCCAAATAGCCAAAGCAATCCTAAAGAAAAAGAATGAAGCTGGGGGCATTACAATACCTGACTTCAAACTATATTATAGGGCCATGACAATCAAAACAGCATGATATTGGCAGAAAAATAGACACTCAGACCAATGGAACAGAATAGAAAACCCAGAAATAAAACCACATATATATAGTTAAATAATATATATATATATATATATATATATATATATATATATATATTTTTTTTTTTTTTTTTTTTTTTTTTTTTTTCCTGAAGCTGGAAACGGGGAGAGACAGTCAGACAGACTCCCGCATGCGCCCGACCGGGATACACCCGGCACGCCCACCAGGGGCGACGCTCTGCTCACCAGAGGGCGATGCTCTGCCCCTGTGGGGTGTCACTCTGCCGCGACCAGAGCCACTCCAGCGCCTGGGGCAGAGGCCAAGGAGCCATCCCCAGCGCCCGGGCCATCTTTGCTCCAATGGAGCCTTGGCTGTGGGAGAAGAAGAGAGAGACAGAGAGGAAGGAGGGGGGCAGGGTGGAGAAGCAAATGGGTGCTTCTCCTATGTGCCCTGGCTGGGTCCCCCGCACGCCAGGCCGACGCTCTACCGCTGAGCCAACCGGCCAGGGCCTATAGTCAAATAATTTTTGATAAAGGGGCCAACAATGGAGAATAGAAATCCTCTTTAGTAAATGGTGCTGGGAAAACTGGAAAGCCACATGCAAAAGAATGAAACTGGACTACAGTCTGTCCCCCTGTACTAAAATTAACTCAAAATGGATTAAAGATCTAAATATAAGACCTGAAACAATTAAGTTCATAGAAGAAGACATAGGTACTAAACTCATGGACCTATGTTTTAAAGAGCATTTTATGAATTTGACTCCAAAGGCAAGAGAAGTGAAGGCAAAAATTAATGAATGGGACTACATCAGACTAAGAAGTTTTTGCTCAGCAAGAGAAACTGATAACAAAATAAACAGACAGCCAACTAAATGGCAAATGATATTTTCAAACAACAGCTCAGATAAGGGCCTAATATCCAAAATATACAAAGAACTCATAAAACTCAACAACAACCAAACAAACAATCCAATAAAAAAATGGGAAGAGGACATGAACAGACACTTCTCCCAGGAAGAAATACAAATGGCCAACAGATATATGAAAAGATGCTCATCTTCTTTAGTTATTAGAGAAATGCAAATCAAAACTGCAATGAGATACCACCTCACACCTGTTAGATTAGCTATTATTAACAAGACAGGTAATAGCAAATGTTGGAGAGGCTGTGGAGAAAAAGGAACCCTCATCCACTGTTGGTGGGAATGTAAAGTAGTACCATTATGGAAGAAAGTATGATGGTTCCTCAAAAAACTGAAAATAGAACTACCTTATGACCCAGCAATCCCTCTATTGGGTATATACCCCAAAAACTCAGAAACATTGATACGTAAAGACACATGCAGCCCCATGTTTATTGCAGCATTGTTCACAGTGGCCAGGACATGGAAACAACCAAAAAGCCCATCAATAGATGACTGGATAAAGAAGATGTGGCACATATACACTATGGAATATTATTCAGCCATAAGAAATGATGACATCGGATCATTTACAGCAAAATGGTGGGATCTTGATAACATTATAAGGAGTGAAATAAGTAAATCAGAAAAAAACAGGAACTGCATTATTCCATACGTAGGTGGGACATAAAAGTGAAACTAAGAGACATTGATAAGAGTGTGGTGGTTATGGGGGGGAGGGGGGAGAGGGAGAGGGAAAGGGGGAGGGGGAGGGGCACAAAGAAAACTAGATAGAACGTGACAGAGGACAATCTGAATTTGGGTGATGGGTATGCAACATAAGTGAACGACAAGATAACCTGGACTTGTTATCTTTGAATATATGTATCCTGATTTATTGATGTTGCCCCATTAAAAATAAAATTATTAAAAAAAAAATAGTCTTGGATATAAATCCTTTTTAAAATGCCCTTAAATTATCCAATGTAGGTAATGAACTATTCTGATAACCTTTATTTCTACCATATGTTCTGAATTAAATGAACCATTAATGTAATCATTACATAGTCCCACTAATTATAAGTAAATTTTATGTGAACCCCACAGTGTATGTATCTGAGGGCATTTTGTGATAAAATGTAAGAGGATAAATCTGAATTTACTTCATGTTTAGAATATACATGTTTTAAATGGTACAGCTTAACTTCCTTAATTGTAATAAAACAAAGTTCATGGTAGTAAGACTACATGTTGGACCTAACGTAATTTTCCAAGAATCATTTCAGTTTATTGGAAACATTTAGAGGAAATGTTATTATCCTTATTTTTATATATAAAAAATCATCACGAGAGGTTTAAGATCTCAATTTTCTATAAACAGTCATATAGTTGTTTAAGTGGTTAGTTATAGAGAAGTATTTGGATAAATTCATTAATAAAATTACATTAAAATATATAAAAATTATTTTTAAAGAATATTATTACAGTTTTATATTGCATAGTTTTTTAAATTTAATTGATTATAAGTCTCATATGTAGGTCCTATTGATGTTTTGTACAAAATAATTTGTTGTGAGAGGCTGTCTTGTGTATTGTAGAATGTTTAGAAATATCACCCATCAAAAATTTGTCCAAATATTGTGAAATATTCTTAGGGTAAAATCGTTCTGAATGAGAACCACTGGTGTGTGTGTGTGTGTGTGTGTGTGTGTGCGTGTGTGTGTGTGATATGTGTGATATATCACACACATATTATGCACACACATACATACACACATATTTATCCCACAGTGGCTAGCATAGAGCCCTGACTAAATAAATGATTACTACATGCTAAAGGATAAAAAGGGAAGAGTGATGGTAAAAGGGAGAAAAAGAGAGTGGAAAGAAATGGGATGAAAGAAGAAGAAAAAAGGAGATTTATTACACATTACTATGTACTTTGCTTATTTTAACTTGGCAAACATATTGCTCTTTTTCATTTGACTTTGCCTCATTTGACTTTTTGTGTGTTCAACATTACTCTGAGACACATACATAAACTAAATAAAAAATTAGAATAAGCTAGCTTTTGTAAACTGCTCTTAATTTTCTGGATAAAGTGTATATATATATATATATATATATATATATGTATAATTTTAGCTTGTTTAATATTATTTCCATGTGCATTCACAGAGCCATAACTTGTGTCTTGAAAGGGGCCATGACACTGAACTTATTCTAAATACCACTTCTCATTTCAGCATCTCAAATTGTGGTACTAATGAAACGGTTTGGATAGCCCACCTGTTATACATTTTAAAGTAATAGTTGAAAAACACATTCCAGTTAATGAGCACAAAATTTAACCAAAGAAATTCATGGAATATACAGACAATATTAAGCAGCTCCTGTTTCTTGTTATTTTTTCCTTTAAATAAAATCTAAATTTGTAAAGCATTTCCAAATACTTTCTTGTTATTTTTTCCTTTAAATAAAATCTAAATTTTCAGACTACTCAGAAGAGAAGCATGGATTAGAAATTATGACATAAGCTTACAATTTCCACCATTATTAAAAGTGAAAAGACTTATAAATTCTCATTAGCTTTTGATTTAATTACAGCATATTCTCCATAGTTACTTCTAACAACGTAGATTATAAAACTATAATTTATCAAGCTTTAAGGATTAGCTAGATTTATAAAATTTTATTATAACTAATACTTAAAATTTTGATTAAATTTTATACACATATTGATTTTTCTTTTCTCTTTTTCAACAGAAATATAATTAATGTAAGTTTTAATAAAAAGCAACAGAAAAAAAATTCAGGAATATTTTTCTGTTAAAAAAATTGTTCAAAAGTTTATACTATATCACATAATATAAACTCTCAGTTTCAAAATGTTTTGTCCAGAATAATATTGTTCTGAGCCCTGACTGGGTAGCCCATTGGTGAGAATGTCACCTGGCCATTAGTTACTAATTTGACCCCTCAGACAGGATACATACAAAACTTAACCAATGAATGCATAAATAAGTGGAACAACTAATTGATGTTTTCCAAACTTTCTCTTTCTCTGTATTTCCCTTCCTGTCTCTCTAAAATCAATAAATTAAAATTAAGAAGAATAATATTGTTCCAGAATATATGTTTTGTAGAAAGAGCTTGAAAAGACATCAAACAAGTATTGTTACTTTGAAATTGTAGGATGGCATTCAAAGATGATCTCATTAGATTGGAAAAAAACACGTATATGTTTGTATGTAAATAGAAAAGTATTTTTAAGGGTATAAAATAAATAATTAAAAAATAACAAACATGTTAAAATGGAGAGATTGATAAACAGACAACTGACTTTCTACCTGGGGGCATGGTGATATATATAGGTTTATTTGCCTCTTGTAACAGGTAGTGAATTAATAGGTATTTGTGAGATTAATGTTCATTACATTTATTACAAATTATTTTATTATTATTACTTTTAATGCAGTGACATTGATAAATCAGAGTACATATGTTCAGAAAAATATCTCCAGATTATTTTGACATGTGATTATGTTGCATACACCTCACCCAAAGTCAAATTGTCTTTCCTCACTTTCTATCTGGTTTTCTTTGTGCCCCTCCCCCCCAACCCCATCTCTCTCCATCCCCCCCAATCCTCCCTAACCCCCCCATTACCATCACATTCTTGTCCATGTCTCTGAGTCTTATTTTATCTCCCATTTATGTACATATTCATATAGTTCTTAGTTTTTTATGATTTACTTATTTCACTCTGTATAATGTTATCAAGGTCCATCTATGTTATAGTAAATGATCCAATGTCATCATCTCTTATGGCTGAGTAGTATTCCATAGTATATATGAACCAAAGCTTTTTAATCCACTCATCCTCTGACGGACACTTGGACTGTTTCCAGATCTTTGCTACTGTGAACAATGCTGCCACAAACATGGGGGTGCATTTCTCATTTTGGAGTAGGTCTATGGTGTTCTTGGGGTATATTCCTAAAAATGGGATAGCTGGGTCAAAAGGCATTTCAATTTTCAATTTTTTGAGGAATCTCCATACTGTTTTCCACAGAGGCTGCACCAGTCTGCATTCCCACCAGCAGTGCAGGAGGGTTCCCTTTTCTCCACATTTCTCACCAGCACTTATTCTGTGTTGTTTTGTTGATGAGCGCAATTCTGACTGGTGTGAGTGATATTTCATTGTGGTTTTAATTTGCATTTCTCTAATGATTAGTGATGTTGAGCATTTTTTCATATGCCTATTGGCCATCTGTATGTCCTCTTTGAAGAAGTATTTATTCATTTCTTTTTCCCATTTTTTGATTAGATTGTTTGTCTTCCTGGTGTTGAGATTTACAAGTTCTTTATAAATTTTGGTTATTAAACCCTTATCAGATGTATTGTCAAATATGTTCTCCATTGTGTAGTTTGTCTTTTTATTCTGTTCTTATTGTCTTTAGCTGTGCAAAAGCTTTTTAGTTTGATATAATCCCATTTGTTTATCCAGTCTTTTACTTCACTTGGCCGTGGAGATAAATCATCAAATATATTGCTGGGAGAGATATCGGAGAGCTTACTGTCTATGTTTCCTTCTAAGATGCTTATGGTTTTACAGCTTACATTTAAATCTTTTATCCATTTTGAGTTTATTTTTGTGAATGGTGTAAGCTGGTGGTCTAGTTTCATATCTTTGCAGGAAGCTGACCAATTTTTCAACACCATTTATTAAAGAGGCTGTCTTTACTCCATTGTATTTCCTCACCACCTTTTTCAAATATCAGTTGTCCATAGAGCTGTGGGTTTATTTCTGGGTTCTCTGTTCTATTCCATTGATCTATATGCCTGTTCCTATGCCAAACAGGCTGTTTGAGTACAATGGCCTTGTAGTATAACTTGGTATCAGGAATTGTGATACCTCCCACTTTATTTATTTATTTTTTTGATTGCTGAGGGTATTCGTGTTTTTTTTTTTTTTTGGTTCCATACAAATTTTTGAAATATGTGATCTATATCTTTAAAGTATGTCATTGGTATTTTAATTGGTATTGCATTGAATTTATAGATTGCTTTGGGTAATATAGAGATTTTAATGTTGTATATTCTTCCTAACCATGAGCAGGGTATGTGCTTCCACTTGTTTCTATCTTCCTTGATTTCTTTTATCAATGTTTTATAATTTTCCGAGTACAAGTCTTTAGTATCTTTGGTTAAATTTACTCCTGGGTACTTTATTTTTATGGTTGTAATAGTGAAGGGGATTGTTTTCTTAATTTCTCTTTCTGACAGTTCATTGTTGGTGTATAAAAATGCCTCTGATTTCTGAGTATTAATTTTATATTCTGCCACTTTGCTGAATTCATTTATCAGGTCCAGTAGTTTTTTGACTGATACTTTAGTGTTTTCTAAATACAATATCATATCATCTGCAATTAATGATAGTTTTACTTCTTCTTTTCCAAACTGAATGCCTTTTATTTCTTCTTCTTGTCTAATTGCTGTTGCTAGGATTTCCAGGACTATGTTGAATAAGAGTGGTGAAAGGGGGCACCCCTGCCTTGTTCCTGATCTTAAGAGGATTTCTTTTAATTTTTGTCCATTCAGTATGATGTTGGCTGTGAGTTTGTCATAGATAGCTTTTATCATGTTGAGGTATATTCCCTGTATTCCCACTTTGCTGAAAGTTTTGATCATGAACAGATGCTGGATTTTATCAAATGCTTTTTCTGCATATATTGAAATTTTCATGCGGTTTTTCTCCTTCCTTTTCTTTATATGATGAATCACGTTGATTGTTTTGTGGACATTTTACCAGCCTTGCTTCCCCAGAATAAATCCCACTTGATCATGGTGTATGATTTTTTTCATATATTTTTGGATCGGTTTGCTAATATTTTGTTGAGGATTTTAGCATCTATATTCATCAGGAATATTGGCCTATAATTTTCTTTCTTTGTGTTGTCTTTGCCTGGTTTTGGAATCAGAATTATACTTTCCTCATAAAAGGAGCTTGGAAGTCTTCCTTCCTCTTGAATATTTTGAAATAGCTTGAGAGGGATAGGAGTTAGTTCTTCTTTGAATATTTGCAAGAATTCACTTGTGAAGCCATCAGGCCCAGGACTTTCTTTGTTGGGAGTTTTCTGATAACTGTTTTGATCTCATTTTGTGTAATCGGTCTGTTTAGGTTTTCTGATTCTTCCAGATTGATTTTTGGAAGATTGTATATTTCAAAGAATTTGTCCATTTCATCTAGGTTGTCTAGTTTTTTGGCAAATAGTTCTTCATAGTATTTTCTTACAATATTTTGTATTTCTGTTGTGTCAGTTGTTATTTCTTCACTCTTATTTCTAATTTTATTTATTTGAGTCCTCTCTCTTTTTTCTTGGTGAGTCTACTTAAAAGTTCATTGATCTTGTTTATCTTTTCAAAGAACCAGCTCCTAGTTTCATTGATCCTCCATATTGTTTCTTTAGCCTCTATGTCATTTATTTCTGTTCTGATTTTTATTATTTCCTTCCTTCTACTACCCGTGGCCTTTACTTGCTGTTCTTTTTCTAGTTCTTTTACATGCAGGGTTGTTTATTTGAGCTTTTTCTAGTTTCATAAAGTGTGCCTGTAGTGCGATGAACTTCCCTCTCAGGACTGCTTTTGCTGTGTCCCATAAATTTTGAATTGTTGTATGCTCATTGTCATTTGTTTCTAGGAATTTTTTTATTTTCTCTTTGATCTCATTCTTAATCCATTCATTAGTTAACAACCTGCTATTTAATTTCTGTGTTTGAGAATTTTTGAGCTTTTCTGTTGTGGTTCATTTCTAGTTTCATGCCATTGTGATCAGAGAAAGCACTTGATATGATTTCAATCTTATTAAATTTATTGAGATCACTTTGTGCCCTAACATGTGGTCTCTCCTAGAGAATGTACCATGAGCACTTGAAAAGAATGTATATTCTGCTGCTTTACAGTGAAAGGTTCTGAAGATATCAATTAAATCAAGGTGATCTAGTGTGTCCTTTAAGTCTGCTGTGTCTTTGTTAATTTTCTTTCTTGAGGATCTATCTAATGATGTTAGTGGGGTATTGAAATCCCCTAATATTATAGTATTGCTGTTGATCTTGCCCTTTATATCCATCAAAGACTGCTTCGTATATTTAGGTGCTCCTATATTAGGTGCATAGATATTTATAATAGTTATATCTTCCTGTTGGATTACTCCCTTTATCATTATGTAGTGGCTTTCTTTAACTCTTACTGTATCCTTTGTATTAAAGTCTTTTTGTCTGATATAAGTATTGCTACCCCAGCTTTTTTTTTGTTTCCATTTTCATGAAATTTTTTTTTCCATTCTTTTACCTTCAATCTATGTGTATCTTTTTTTTTTAAGGTATGTCTCTTGTAGGCAGCATATGTACAGGTCCTGTTTTCTTATCCATACAGCTACCCTATGTCTTTTGATTGGGTCACTTAATCCATTTACATTTAAGGTTATTATTGATATGTAGTTGTTTATTGCCATTTTATTCTTTAAAGCTGTATTCCTCTTTTGCTATATTATTTTCCCACTTTGATCTGTTTACAACAGGCCTCTTAACATTCCCTGCAGCATTAGTTTGGTTATTATGAATTTCTTGAGTTGTTTTTTGTCTGGGAAGCTTTATTTCTTTTTCAATTTTAAATGATAGCCTTGCTGGATAAAGTAGTCTTTGTTGTAGGTTTTTGTTCTGCATTACTTTGAATATTTCTTGCCATTCCCTTCTGGCCTGAAGTGTTTCTGTTTGGAAGTTGGATGCCATCCTTATGGGGGCTCCTTTGTAGGTGAGAAGCTTTTTTTTTTATAATAGCTTTTAATATTTTCTCTTTATCACTTAGCTTTGGTATTTTAATTATGATGTGTCTTGATGTAGATTTCTTTAGGTTTCTTTTCTCTTTAATGGAGTTCTCTGTGCTTCTTGAACTTGCGAGAGTTTCTCCTGCATTAATTTAGGGAAGTTTTCAGCTATGATATGATTGAACAAAGTCTCTATTCCTTGTTCTTTCTCTTCTTCTTCAAGAACCCCTATGATGTGGATGTTATTTCTCTTTATGTTGTCACAGAGCTCTCTAAGTGTTTCCTCAGACATTTTGAGTCTCTTTTCTTTTTTCTTCTCTTTTTTCTTGCCTTCTTCAAGATATCCTCCAACTCACTGTTTCGATCCTCAGCTCTATCCATCCTGTTTTTAATTCCTTCCATTGCGTTCTTCATTTCTGATATTGTGTTTGTCATCTCCGGTTGATTGTTTTTTAATATTTCAATATTTTTTTATACTTTCTATTTCTTTATTTAAGTGTTTGTAATGACCATTTATTGTTGTTGTAAGATTCCTAAGCATCCTTACAATCATTATTGTGAACTTTGCATCTGGAATTTTGGTTATTTTCATATCACTCAGTTTAACTCCTGAAGATTTCTCTTGTGGTTTCATTTGGATTGCACTTCTTTGTGTTCTCATTATGTCTGTGTTTGGGTGTTTTGTTTGTAGAGCTGGTTGAGTCTAGGCTTGGTCCTGTCTGTCTTCAGTTTTTAATTGTGTTATTTCTAGGTCTTCTTGTGTTGGTATCAGCTATTATTTGTAATCTACTTTTGATTTTGGGCCTCTTTGAAGTCTAGATTTGTTTGTTTTCTTAACAGGCGATAGTCTTATTTACTGATCTCAGCAGGCAGCTTCCTTGAAACTGTATCCAGGAATGCAATGGATGTAACCTGAGACTCTGAAGGCCTCTTCCACCAACTAATCTCTCTGGGGGCAGGGTGTTTTCTCAGCTTCAGTAGGGGGAGGTGTATCTCAGATCTCCATGGAGAACTGAGGTACTGCCCCTCCTCCCCATTTCTTGTTTTCTGCTGTGTCTTCTTGCACTGATTGGAGCTGGAGAGATGTCTGGAGATCTGTAATCTGAAAACAATTCATTCTTCTGTTTTGTGAAAGGATCAGTCTTTCCCCCAGCTATGGCCACCTCCAGTACTGGATGAGTCAGCTTTTTAGGTAATCTCCTGCCTTCCTCTTGCCTTGCTCTGCTCCTCACCATCTGTCCTTCTCTCTCCTTTTTTCACTTGGATAAGCCAGTCCTTTCAACACACCTCACTCCCTGGTCACCAAGCAAGTGGCTGTGAGAGGTAATTTCTGCTCTTTTCCCTGGAGTGAGAGCCCCTCTGGGCTCTCAGCCTCTCCCCCCACTCCATTCTTGTAAGCAGGGGAGATTCAGGCACTCCCTATCAGGTTTGGTGTCTTTTCTTCTTTGCTCCTTGGTTTTTGAGAGCTGTTCTTGTAGTCCAGAGTTGGATTTTCATGCTGATTGTTCCAAAATTGATTTGTATTTCAGTTTGGTGGTGAGAGCTGGGAGTCTGTGCATCTGCCTACTTTGCTGCCATCTTCGAGAGGAATCTGAATGCCTTATGTTGACCCCCAAGAAAGAAGTGTTTCTGCCACTGGTGACAATTAGCCCTAGTTGACAATCCAGGTGTGGAAACCTGGGTGGAGAGGAGCCATGAAAAATGTCCAGGTCTCAATGAGACCTTTGTTCGGGACTGGCTCAGACTCACTCCCTCCCGGTTCAGCTCGAGTTTTCAATTTAATGACGGGTCTGAACTCCACTGACTGGCTGACAATGTCCGCAAAGACGGGGGCGGGAGGCGACAGAGTTGCCAAGAGAAGCCGGCAGACGTGGTGCAGGTGGAGGCGCCAGGGAGGGCCCCACAGCTGGGAGGGCTTACCCGGGTGTCCTCTGCGCCTGCCCCATGACCACTCTCCACACGCAAGCCCCGCCCCAGCTGCCAGGGGGTCGAGCGCCCAGGCAACGGGGAGCAGCGGGAGCAGTCAACTCACCATGGGCCAGCTCACCGGGTGCACTGCTCCTCTGGCCAGAGCTGTGACAAAGGGAAGCCACAGGCTGTCAGCAGCAAAGCCCAGGCCCAGAGTGCACCGTGCAGCCTGTGCAACCCATGAGACGGTCTGCGGTCTATTACAAAAAAAAATTTTTAATTGCATAATTGTTACAATGTTATTTTGTATATTTTAAATATTCTATTTAGTCAGTAAAAGACTAAACTTTCACCTCTGGAATAATGAAGTAGATACACTTTTTCTTATTTGACCCACTAAGCAGAGCTAAAATCCCCAGGCATTATACATAAAAAGACTCTGAAAGGTAGAGAGCAGGCATACCAGCTAGGGAATGTAACTGAGAAACAACACAATGATAAGTATAAATTGCTCTATGATTTTTGAGTTACAAGAATTATAACATCTATTTATTTAAGTTAACTCAAACTCGGCTCTGGGTTTTTACTTGCAAAGGTTATAAGGTGTTCACTACGTGTATTTTTATGGTATATTCTGTCCCTAGTTTATGCTAGGACCTTGGGACTTATACCATAGAAGTAAAATAGGGGAGGAATTACTGGTCTATAGTAAAGATTACTCACTATTGAAACAGTTATTGTCTAGAATCATATAGACTTTTTTATTGAAAAGGACTTTGGTGGTGATGTTCACTTCTTTTTTAACAAATCAGATTATCTGACCTATACATATAATAGAATTTTTTTTAAAAAGTAATAAATCATTTTGAAATTAAATTTTGAATTGAAGAAAATTACAAAATATTTTTTTCTATGTAGTTACCTAGTAATATAGATGAATGCTTTGATAAATGACTGTGAAATACAGGCGTAACAGAAAGTGACATGCTCATTTCTTTTTCAAAATCTACTGGTTATCTGTACCTAAATTTTCTTATTTAAGAATATAAGCTTCTGCTGCATTTTTTATTTTTTCATAGCACAACTCTAAAGTAATATTAAAGCAATATTTTCTTTTATTAGTCTAATAGATTGTTTGTACAATGTGTAAATTAAAGTTGTCCTTGATGACTCACCACTAATTCTAATACCAATAAGCAACTAAATGGTAAAGATGAGAGATTAGACAGTTAGGCATGAATAGGGCAGGAACAATAGGAGGGATATGGAATGTCACCAGGGCAGAGAGTCCTGGGTGCCTACAATGGGCAGAACTAGAGCAAACAACTATTATAGGTTGGGACCTTGCTTGCTTTCCAGGGTTACCATTCTTCCCCTGCATCTTGTTAGTCATGGAGTTTAGGTCTCTTTAGAGGAACAAGGGAGACATAGAATAACCTCAAATGACTCCCATATAGGCTCTTAAATGACAACTCCCTTAAGCATTAAGCCTCAAGACAATGAGGATCTGACTTGCATCAAATAATCTTAGGAACAAAACTACAGGTCTGCTGACCATAAAAAGAGAAACAGTTTTGGTTAAACTAGACATAACATTGAGGCCTCAGTAAGGTTTCAGTTCCAAGCAGGAGAAGCAGCAAAACCAAATGAAGCAACACCATGACTGACACCAGGACCACATTCAAAGACTAATGATCCCCCTAACCATAGCAATTACTAATACAGTGGGATCTTGAGATACGAATTTAATTCATTCTGTAACCAACCTCATCAGTCAACTTGCATATCAAACAAATTTCTCCCATTTAAAGTAACTTCAATAATCTGTTTCAAGCCTGTGGAGCATCCCCAAATCATCCTAAATTATGAAAAAAGACATGTTTTTAATTAAGAAACACACATGTATACTTTACCAATGCATAACAAAATATATATAAAAAAGTGTTATTTAGTACTGTATTCTTACCTTGGAGACAGACAAGTGTGGCTAACAGAGGTGAATGACAGAGGAGAAGGGAAGGAAGAAGGAATGCAGGCACTATAGACATGTGAATGAAAACTGCACTTTCTTAACACTAAATGTAAACTAAAACTGCATTTTATTTACTTTAAACAAAATAAAACTGCACTTTCTTTACTTAAAATGAAACCACAAAAACTTAATTGTAAAAAATACACTTTCTAAATTTTAAACTTAACCTAGCTTAACATTACGTATTTTTTATTTAATCATCACTTGTTTTTGCCTTTTTGCCTGCACTTTTGGCACTTTCACTTGCAGGACTTTTGAATAAAAATCTATCCAAAGAGGTTTGCTTTAGCCTGCCTTTTAAAATGTTACAAAAATGTGACAAACAAGTGTCATTAAAAAGTGCTGAAGCACGACCAGTTGAAACTTTTTCTGGATGTTTTTTTTCAATGAAACTTGAAAGCTTCTCCCACATTGCCAGCATGTCTTTAATTTCACTTGTAGAAATCACTTCCTCTGACTCTAACTCCTCCTTACTAATGATCTCTTGCAGAAGCTTCATATGTTGCATCATATGTAGCTCCTTCAACCTCTTAGTTGAAAGTTCCTTCTCATATTCCTCAGTGAGTTTATTTATGTCATTCTCATCTACCTCCAGAACCATCAACTTTCTGAAGGACACAATCTCCTCCAACACTTCTACCTTGGTCTCGGTCTCTGGTTTGAATTCTTTAAAGTCCTTGTCTGCAACATCAGGCCATAAATTTTTCCATGCCGAGTTCAATGTTCTTCTTGTAACCTCTTGCCATGCCAAGTCAATAATGCGTAAATATATCATGATGTTGTAATGATTTTTCCAAAACTCTTGAAGGGTTAGAATTGTATTTTCAGTCACCTCAAAGCAGCAGCAGAACAAGTGCTTTGTGTAAAGCTTTTTAAAGTTGGAAATGACCTGCTGATCCATAGGTTGCAAGATTGAAGTCATGTTGGGTGGGATCTAGAGGACTTTCAGAAATTTGAAACCATCAAGAATGTCATCTTCAAGACAAGGTGGGTGGGCTGGAGCACTTTCAAAGATTAGTAATGCTTTCATTGGTAGTTTATTTTCTTAAAGAAATTTCTTCACTGCAGGACCAAAGACGAGATTTACTCATTCAATAAAAAACTGCGGCATAACCCATGCCTTAGCATTGGTGCACCACATAACCTGCAGTTTTTCTTTAAGAATCTTGTGAGTCTTAAAGGCTCAAGGATTTTTGGAATGATACACTAGCAGTGGCTTTATTTTACAGTCACCGCTAGCATTTGCACACAATGCAAGGGTCAGATGGCCCTTCATGGGTTTATGGCCTGGCAGCTTCTTCTCCTCTGTGGTGATGGAAAGTCCTCTGGGGCAATTTTTTCCAAAACAATCCTGTTTCATTACAATTGAACAATTGTTGGGGGATGTAGCCTTCTTTTGTGATAAGCACAGCAAAACGTGTGATGTACTCCTCAGCTGCCTTAACATCAGCACTCGCAGCTTCACCATGCCTCACCACAGAGTGGATGCTGGATCTCTTCTTGAAATTTTAAAACCAGCCATGACTTGACTTAAACCTATCTTCTGCTGCCTCTTTTGAAGTTGATGGTTTTTTCTTCTTCAAGTTGCCATAAATAATACATGCCTTTTCGCATATTAGTCTCTGTCACTGTATCTCCTGCCAGCTCTCTCTTTCACCCACACCAGCAGTAGCTTCTTCATTTATTCTGTCCTTATTTGGGACAGAATTGTAGTTCCTTTCTCTGGATTTTTGCTTTTGATGGCATCCTTTTGTTTAAGGATGGTACAAATTGTAGATGTATTGCGTTCGTACAGCCTTGTCAATTCAATCACTTGTACGCCACACTCATGTTTTTCTATTATTTCTTGCTTTACTTCTATCAACATTATTCTCTTCTTCTTCTAACCACTGTCCTTTACACTCACTTTCTTCAGCCCTATGATAGCATACAAAAAAAAGTAAAAAATGCAAAAATGATGCAAGAATGAGTACAGCATATGGGATTTGACTTGATTCTGCAGGTAACACGTGAGAAAGAACAAGATCCTGGTGTTGTGTTGCCAGTACTTGACCTGTGTGTCAATGCACCAACTAGTGGCAGCTCCTTGAATCACGACTTGTATCTTGGAATTTTGCTCGAATCTTGAACAAAAATACAGACCGAGTCGCAGCTTGTATCTTAAAGAAAGTTGTATGTCGGTCTGCTCATATATCAAGGTACCACTGTATTAGTAAAGACCATAACCCTAAAGGAGATACCTAGAAAGCTGATAAACATGCTATTGATATCTTTCCCTGAGTCCTCTCCTAAAATCCTCATCTTTAGAAAACAAACAAAACTTTTAAGATAAAAGAAGTAATATATGCTCTCTGTTACTTCAGAGCAGTAGTTTTTAATCCCTGGCCTGCCAGGTTTATGCTAGTCTGAGAAAGAGTTAACCACCCTACTGTTGTATAAAAATTATATAGACATTTAAAAGGAATTTTTCTTAAGCAACAGAATTGCATTTAAAGCTTTTGCCAAAGAGGCACCATATTTGAATCCTGTTTCTTGAGCTAATTATCTGATCACTATATTACCACTCATACACATCCATAAATAGAAACTCATTTTTTACACATATAATTAAAAACATATTTGTCTTAAAAAAGATTACTGTTCTCTCAAAATTTTATTATTTTTTTTTACAACTTGTCTACCTCCTACAGTAGTCAAGTCTTGCCACCTCTAACCTATTTTCATCAACTTGCCTATGCTTGTGACATTTGTTGCTACTAGGTTATGTAGAAGTTGAGGTTAATGCAGGGGTCTCAAACTCGTGGCCTGTAGGCCGCATGCGGCCCACCGAACAATTTTGTGTGGCCCGCAGACTAATCCACAAAGTTCAAAATATTTTGGATAAAATTAAGTAAGCCTAGGGGCCTACTTGTATTTTTTATTTCTCTAGCATCCTAGCTAGATATTAGCTTAGTTAACAGTAGTTGTGATGCGAACTACAGTTTCTGGTTGTTTTGTGACACTGAGTAAACTGCATGTACGATTGTGCTTGTTGTACTGATTTTTTTTTTGTTTTCAACTGCAGTGAGAAAAGTGTTGCATAACAGTTGCCTTTTGTAGACCTAGTGCAGCCCGCCGAAAAGGCTGTGATCTTGGACTGCGGCCCACATGCTGAGTTGAGTTTGAGACCCCTGGGTTAATGTGACATAATGAACATTGTTGGAACTGACTTTAATTATTGCAATTATCCACATACTAAAATGATTTCTAGATAGGGAAATGCCTTAGTCAACTAAACATATATCAACAACATTAAGGTCTTGGGAAATCACATGTGAGCAAACTTTCATAGTACATTCTTATTGGGTATTATAAATTTATCATTTTAAAATGTTAATCAGGTTTCTCTCTCTGCCACATTAATAAAAGTCTGCTTTCAATCCAGATGATCCCGCACACTGCTGGCAACCACAGGGTTTCAAACTTGAGTTTTCTGCATTCAGTTCAACACTCTATCCACTGTGCTACCACCTGGCCAGGCCCAAGAAGCAGTTTCCAATGTTAGCTCAGAGGTAGAAGATAGCATGTATTTTATATTTGCAATTAAAATACAATTAGAAGAAAATAAAAATGGATAGAATTTTTCCAAATGCAGAGATGATCTCAACCTAGACCCTGGATGTGTTCTTATAGCTTTAAATTATATTGTTTAACAACAACAACAAAAAATAACTGTTTACAGTTCTTTTTAAAAAAAAAGACACCTGAAGTGTGTTAAAAGCCATGTGGCTCTCTGTGTGAAAGAAGGTTAAAGAAATAACAGCACATTTCGGGGCCCTAATGTAGCATCATATATTACATAAAGTTATTGAAGTCAAGTTTTATTCATCATAAAATTCATACGACTCCTTATCACTATCAAAACTGCCATTCATTAGCTTGTCCTCATCTGTGTCTGATGATGAATCACTGTCTTCATATACTGCCTCACCCCAGTTCCACTGAGGGCATTTAAAATGCCACACTTCTTAAATGACTTGACAATGATCTCAACCTTGACATTATCCCAGGATCTTTCCACCCAGGTACAAATTTCTCCTTTAGTTGGTTTTTTTAATTCTTCCTTCTGGTGACAAATTATCCCCAGAAGACTTCATCCATTAGTTCCATTCATCTCTCATGTAAGCTTTGAAGGGCTTGTTAATGCTGACATCAAATGGTTGGAGCTGGATGTCAAGCCTCCAGATATGACCACAAGCACCAACATGGCAGGTTTCTATAAAAGCCCACCTGGTCTCCTCCAAACTTTCTCAAACCAGATTTTCACCCCATTCTGATACATCCAACACTTGTCATAAATGTGGACAATCACTCTTTGAAGAATGTCTTCTTTTGGCTTTCTTTTGTGTTTAAAAATCAGCATAGGAGGCAGCTTAGCTCTGTTGGCACAACAAGCTAGAACAAGTGTATAATGGTGCTTTTCATGTCCACTTTTCTTCACAGTTACAGTTTTCACCCCCTTCTTATCAACAGTTCTGTTACTTGGAACATCAAACTGAAGGAAGACTTCATCCATATTTACAATCTGTTCCAACTCAAACTGATGTGTCTTCCACATTGAATGACAAAATAAAATTTAGGGACCTTCTGCTCATAGCTTTCAGGCATCTTTTGGGCAAGTCTGGTGCATGTATGCATGCTTAGTCCATTCTGTTTTATGAACCAGAAGCACCCATTGTCTTTCTTTGAAATCAGTAACTTCTTTTTCATCAGCAGTTATTCTTGCCTCATGTAGAACCATCCTTGTGGACACAAGAATTTCAATTGTCCTTTCTTCTTCGATCCATATCTTCAATCTTGTCTCTAAATCAGGCCATTTTTCTGACTTGTCTCTCATGGTCTTCTTCTGCCATGGCATTTTCAGTAAGGTTTCTTCTTCCTATAGCCAGTCTCAGATTGATTTCTCTGGAGGAGGACTTAACTTATATTCAGCAGCACGATTTCTATTCACTTTTGCAAACTGGATCACTGTTAACTTGAATTCAGCACTGTATAAAAATCCTTTCTGAGCCATTTCTGAACAGAACATGGTAAAATGTGACCTACCATAATATACAGGTAACAAGTGCAAAACAATTAGCACAAAGACAAGTGCAAAAATGTGGAAAATGCAAGTAAAAAATCTACAACCGAGATTACGTCAGAGTAATGGCGTGGTAGGAAGTGATACCGATAAATCTCCCCCAAAACTCAACAAGATCTTCAACCAGAATCAGAAAAACCAATCCTTGGAGCCTCCAGATGTTTCACAATACACCTGAAGGTATGGTCGAGTGAAAAATTGGCTAAATATATAATCAAACCCCAAACGAAATAGGGAGTAAGAAATGCTCCGCCTTCCTCACTAACCTAAATAGGGCTGCTTTCACTGGGAACTGAGAATATATAATAGAAACTGAGGTGGGCAAAGGGGGTGAATAGATCCAGGCCACGGCACAAACAGCCGAACCAGGCTGTGGCATGGAGATCCAAGCCAAGGAAAAACTATTCCTGTGGCAACCCAGGCAATACAAGCTAACACTCGCGCCAAACCCAGACAAAGAAAGACAAGTGGGACAGCCATTTTCCCCAATCTTCAGGTCAGTGCGCACAGATAGTGGGCGAGAGATTCCTCTGAGCACCTCAGCAGTGGGCCCTCATGCTACCCCACAGAGAGGCAGAGTCAGGAACCTTTGTGTGGGCCAAAAGAGGAATCTCCAGGCCACCCCAGTGCCATGAAAAAGCCACGCATGGGGAGGGAGTGAGAGCCAATTCCAACGCTGGAACTATTCCATGCAGGTGGGGGTTTCACTCAGAGGCTGAGGCGGCCGGCCTGATATACTGGTCTGCGCGCACAGATAGTGAGCGAGAGATTTCTGCGAGTGCCTCGACAGTGCACGCCTGTGTTATCCCACAGAGGAGCAGAGTCAGGGGCCTTTGTGTGGAACAAAAGTGGAATCTCCAGGCCACCCCAGTGCCCTGAAAAATCCACACACGGGGAGGGAGCGAGAGCCAATTCCAATGCTGTAACTTTTCCGTGCGGGTGGGGGTTTCACTCAGAGTGTGAGACTTCCGGCCTGATATCCTGGTCTGCACACAGATAGTCAGTGAGAGATTCCACCAAGTGCCCCAGGAGTGGGCGCCCGCTCGTGTTACTGGATAAAGTGGCAGAGCCAGAGGTCTTTGAGTTGGCGGAAGCCCCACCTGATTATGCTAGCAGCTCTGACTGACTGAGCCTTACCCAGAGCCCTGTGCTGAGTGGGAAGAGAGTGGGGAGTTGCCAGCTCCTTGAGCCTCTTACTATCCAGGGAGAGGCAGCAGCAACCCCATACCTGGATTATCAGGCTACTAATTGAGGAAGGAAAGACTACGAGAGAGGCTAAAGGAACACAGACTCTCTCACTGTCAGAGCCTATAAATGGTAATGAGCCTCAACTGTCAACGAGACTGAAGCACAATACATGACATCGCCATAGTGACTTATCAACTGCAAACCTCTACCTGAGTGTGCCAAAGGGGCAGAACCCGGGGTACACAGTCACCAACCAGGAAGAGGGAGAGAAAAGAAAAAGCAAGAAGATAACCTCTCAAAATGAAGAATAATCTGCAGACTTTATAACCTATCCCATTTTATTATATTTGTTCATCTGTTTCTCTTATCTTCATTCTTGATTTTTTTTCCTCCACCAATTTGCTCATTTAACTCTCTGCCAGTCTTACTCTCTCCTCTCCTTGAACTACACTACCCATAAGTGTTACATCTCCCATTATCTTTTCTTTCCTCTTCCTTTCTCTCTATGAGGGTTGCACTCCAAAATGCTTAACTCTCTCTCTCTCTCTTTCTCTCTCTATCCTCTTTTTTCTTTTTTCTTCTTTTAGTGATTCCTTTTCTTTTTCTCTCTCTCTCTTTTTTTCTCCCTCTGTATTAGTTTCTTCCTTTCTCCTTTATGTCTCCTCTCATTCAAACCTCAATAATGAACAAATTCTCTTATCGGAGACTCAAACTTATGTTTGTGGCATATTGAGGGGCTTTTACTTCACCTTTTTAACTCACTAGCAGTGCTCCCATCCCTGGCTCACCATTTATCTAGTTCTTTTTCCACTAAATACAATAGTAACTTTTTAATTTGTCCCCCCATTTTCCTGTTTTCCTCTTATTCCTCTCATCATAACTCTTAGTCAACAAACACCTAAAAGCAAATCATTGTATTTTTGGTCTTTGAGTGGGTGGAAGCCCTGCCTGATTATGCTAGCAGCTCATATTTATTACCCAAATTTTTTCCTCATTTACTTTTTGTGGGTCCATATCCCCTTTTTTCTGATTTTGTTTTTATTTTTTTGTTTTTTGCCCCTTTATTATTTCTCCCCAATTCAGGTAATCCATTACAGGCATTGTTGGTTCTATTTTGTACAATATAATTCACAGTTCACCACAGATTTTCTCAAGAAAGAGGGGAGAGGAGAGGAGAGGAAAATATAAGGGGAGAATAATTTCCTTTGTTTTAAAATTTTTATTTTAATTTTCTTTTATACTTATTAATTTAAAAAAAACTTGTTTTTATTTTTTATTTTCATTTTTTAACTTTTTATTCTTTATTAAATCTCATGAATACTATCCAAAAAACCACCATCAGATGCCATTAAAGAAAAGAAAATCTAATATCATGGATACAAAAGAAAGAGGTAACAAAGATAGATGAGGAAAAATCTATGGGAAAAAAATGTAATATATTGGAAACCTTGGAGGTAAACGACAGAGAATTTAAAATAGAAATCCTAAAAATACTCAGAGATATACAAAAAAACACAGGAAGGCAATTTAGGAAGCTCAGAAAACAACTCAATGAACACAAAGAATATATTTCCAAGGAAATTGAAACTATAAAAACAAATCAAACAGAGATGAAAAACTCAATTCACGAGCTGAAAAATAGGTAACAAGCTTAGCTAATAGAACAGGCCAGACAGAAGGTAGAATTAGTGAAATAGAAGACAAGCAACTTGAGGCACAACAGAGAGAAGACGAAAGAGACTCAAAAATTAAAAAAAAATAAGATAACCCTACATGAATTATCTGACTCCATCAAAAAGAATAACATAAGAATAATAGGTATATCAGAGGGAGAAGAGAGAGAAAATGGAATGGAGAACATACTCAAACAAGTAATTAATGAGAATTTTCCAAGCCTGTGAAAAAAACTAAAACCTCAAATTCAAGAAGCAAACAGAACTCCAAGTTTTCTTAACCCCAACAAACCTACTCCAAGGAACATCATAATAAAATTGGCACAAACGAACGGCAAAGAAAAAATTCTCAAGGCAGCTAGGGAAAAGAAGAATACAACATATAAAGGAAGGCCCATTAGATTATCATCCAATTTCTCAACAGAAACTCTACAAGCTAGAAGAGACTGGACCCCAATATTTAAAGTTCTGAAAGAGAGGAACTTCAGCCACGAATACTATACCCATCAAAGCTATCCTTCAAATATGAAGGAGAAATAAAAATATTCACAGATACAGAAAAGATGAGGGAATTTATCATCAGAAAAACCCCACTCCAGGAATTACTAAAGGGGGTTTTCAAATCAGATAAAAAGAACAAACAAACAAAAAAAAAAACAAAGCCACAAGTAAAAGCTCCAAGAAGAACACAATAAAACCAAATTTAAACTGTGACAATAACAAAAACAAAGGGGGGGAGAGGATGGAGATTAACAGTAGCAAAGGACAATGGAGTGCAAAAGTACTCACAAAATAGTGTACTACAATGAACAGGGTAGGAACCCTTTTCATTACTTAAAGGTAACTACCATTGAAAAAACCACCACAGAAGCACATGATGTTAAAAAGATAGCAACAGAGGAAAGATGTATGAAATACAACCAAATGAAAACAGAAGATTGAAAGATGAAAACGAAGGATCAAACAAGACACCAAACTAACAGAAAGCAATCTATAAAATGGCAATAGGGAACTCACAAGTGTCAATAATTGCACTAAATGTAAACAGATTAAACTCACAAATAAAAAGGCACAGAGTAGCAGAATGGATTAAAAAAGAAAACCCAACTGTATCCTGCCTACAAGAAACTCATCTAAGTAACAAGGATAAAAAACAAATTCAAAGTGAAAGGCTGGAAAACAATACTCCAAGCAAATAAAATCCAGAAAAAAGCAGGCGTAGCAATACTCATATCTGATAATGCTGACTACAAAACAGCAAAAGTACTCAGAGACAAAAATGGCCATTTCATAATGGCTAAGGGGACACTGAATCAAGAAGACATAACAATTCTTAATATATATGCACCAAACCAAGGAGCACCAAAATATATAAGACAGCTACATATTGACCATAAAACAAAAACTGACAAAAATACAATCATACTTGGAGACCTCAATACACCGCTGATGGCTCTAGGTCGGTCATCCAAACAGAGAATCAACAAAGATATAGTGGCCTTAAACAAAACACTAGAGCACCTGGATATGATAGATATCTACAGGACATTTCAACCCAAAGTGACTGAGTATACATTTTTCTCCAGTGTACATGGGTCATTCTCAAGACAACATCAGCAAATTCAGAAAAATCGAAGTTGTACCAAGCATATTTTCTGATCATAAAGCCTTGAAACTAGAATTCAATGGCAAAAAAGAGGGAAAAAATCCCACAAAAATGTGGAAACTAAACAACATACTTTTAAAAAATGAATGGGTCAAAGAAGAAATAAGTGCAGAGATCAAAAGATATATACAGACAAATGAAAATGACAATATCACATATCAGAATCTATGGGATGCATCAAAAGCAGTGATAAGAGGGAAGTTCATATCACTTCAGGCATATATGAACAAACAAGAGAGAGCCCAAGTGAACCACTTAACTTCACACCTTATGGAACCTGAAAAAGAAGAACAAAGACAACCCAAAACCAGCCGAAGAAAGGAGATAATAAAAATCAGAGCAGAAATAAATGAAATAGAGAACAGAAAAACTATAGAAAAAATTAATAGAACAGGGAGCTGGTTCTTTGAAAAGATCAACAAAATTGACAAACCCTTGGCAAGACTTACCAAGGAAAAAAGAGAAAGAAGTCATATAAACAAAATCCAAAATGAAAGAGGAGAAATCACCACAGACACCGTAGATATACAAAGAATTATTGTAGAATACTATGAAAAACTTTATGCCACTAAATTCAACAACCTAGAAGAAATGGATAAATTCCTAGAACAATACAACCTTCCTAGACTGAATCAAGAAGAAGCAGAAAGCCTAAAGAGACCTATTAGTAGAGAAGAAATAGAAAAAACCATTAAAAACCTCCCCAAAAATAAAAGTCCAGGCCCAGACGGCTATACCAGTGAATTTTATCAATCATTCAAAGAAGACTTGGTTCCTATTCTACTGAAAGTCTTTCAAAAAATTGAAGAAGCAATACTTCCAAACACATTTTATGAGGCCAACATAACCCTCATACCAAAACCAGGCAAGGATGGCACAATAAAAGAAAACTACAGACCAATATCTCTAATGAATACAGATGCTAAAATACTAAACAAAATACTAGCAAATTGAATACAACAACATATTAAAAAAATAATATATCACGATCAAGTGGGATTTATCCCAGAATCTCAAGGATGGTTCAACATACGTAAAACGGTTAACATAATACACCATATCAACAAAACAAAGAACAAAAACCACATGATCTTATCAATAGACGCAGAAAAGTGTTTCAATAAAATACAACACAATTTTATGTTTAAGACTCTCAACAAAATGGGTATAGAAGGAAAATATGTCAACATGATAAAGGCCATATATGATAAACCATCAGCTAACATCATATTAAATGGTACTAAACTGAAGGCTTTCCTCCTTAAATCAGGAACAAGACAGGGTTGTCCACTCTCTCCACTCTTATTTAATGTGGTACTAGAGGTTCTAGCCAGAGCAATCAGACAAGACAAAGAAATAAAAGGCATCCATATCGGAAAAGAAGAAGTAAAGCTATCACTTTTTGCAGATGATATGATCCTATACATCGAAAACCCCAAAGAATCCACAAAAAGACTACTAGAAACAATAAACCAATACAGTAAGGTCGCAGGATACAAAATTAACATACAGAAGTCAATAGCCTTTCTATATGCCAACAATGAAACAACTGAGAAGGAACTCAAAAGAATAATCCCCTTCACGATTGCAACAAAAAAAATAAAATACTTAGGAATAAACATAACAAAGAATGTAAAGGACTTATATAATGAAAACTATAAATCATTGTTAAGGGAAATTGAAAAAGATATAATGAGATGGAAGAATATTCCTTGTTCTTGGTTAGGAAGAATAAATATAATCAGGATGGTCATATACCCAAAGCAATATACAAACTTAATGCAATTTGCATCAAAATTCCAATGACATTTTTTAAAGAAATGGAACAAAATTTCATCAAATTTATATGGAACTATAAAAAACTTCAAATAGCCAAAGCAATCCTAAAGAAAAAGAATGAAGCTTGGGGCATTACAATACCTGACTTCAAACTCTATTATAGGGCCACAACAATCAAAACAGCATGGTATTGGCATTAAAATAGACTCTCAGGCCAATGGAACAGAATAGAAAACCCAGAAATAAAACCACATATATATAGTGAAATAATTTTTGATAAAGGGGACAACAGCACACAATGGAGAAAAGAAAGTCTCTTCAATAAATGGTGCTAGGAAAACTGGAAAGCCACATGCAAAGGAATGAAATGACTACAGTTTGTCCCCCTGTACTAAAATTAACTCAAAATGGATCAAAGATCTAAACATAAGAACTGAAACAATAAAGTACATGGAAGAAGACATAGGTACTAAACTCATGGACCTGGTTTTAAAGAGCATTTTATGAATTTGACTCCAAAGGCAAGAGAAGTGAAGGCAAAAATTAATGAATGGGATTACATCAGACTAAGAAGTTTTTGCTCAGCAAGAGAAACTGATAACAAAATAAACAGACAGCCAACTAAATGGCAAATGATATTTTCAAACAACAGCTCAGTTAAGGGCCTAATATCCAAAATATACAAAGAACTCATAAAACTCAACAACAAACAAACAATCCAATAAAAAATGGAAGAGGACATGAACAGACACTTCTCCCAGGAAGAAATACAAATGGCCAACAGATATATGAAAAGATGCTCATCTTCTTTAGTTATTAGAGAAATGCAAATCAAAACTGCAATGAGATACCACCTCACACCTGTTAGATTAGCTATTATTAACAAGACAGGTAATAGCAAATGTTGGAGAGGCTGTGGAGAAAAAGGAACCCTCATCCACTGTTGGTGGGAATGTAAAGTAGTACAACCATTATGGAAGAATTATGGTGGTTCCTCAAAAAACTGAAAATAGAACTACCTTATGACCCAGAAATCCCTCTATTGGATATATACCCCCAAAACTCAGAAACATTGATACGTAAAGACACATGCAGCCCCATGTTCATTGCAGCATTGTTCACAGTGGCCAGGACATAGAAACAACCAAAAAGCCCTTCAATAGAAGAATGGATAAAGAAGATGTGGCACATATACACTATGGAATACTACTCAGCCATAAGAAATGATGACATCGGATCATTTACAGCAAAATGGTGGGATCTTGATAACATGATATGAAGTGAAATAAGTAAATCAGAAAAAACCAGGAACTGCATTATTCCATATGTAGGTGGGACATAAAAGTGAGACTAAGAGACATTGATAAGAGTGTGGTGGTTATGGGGGGAGGGAGGAGAGGGAGAGGGAAAGGGGGAGGGGGAGGGGCACAAAGAAAACTAGATAGAAGATGACAGAGTACAGTCTGAATTTGGGTGATTGGTATGCAACATAAATGAATGTCAAGATAACCTGGACATGTTATCTTTGAAAATATGTATCCTGATTTATTGATGTCACCCTATTAAAGAAATAAAATTATTTTAAAAAAATCTACAACCACTATATAAGATGAACCTAGTTTTTAAATCCCAATTTTTTTAAAAATGGGTCCGTTATATATGGGAAAATATGGTTTATATAAAAAATAAAAACTCTTTTAAAAATACTTATTATCAGAAAAATACAAAAAAAAATACTTATTAACTTATATAAAAATAATAGTAATCTATTACATGTTGGTAAATATGACATATTTTAAAAGCTACATTTTTAGAAACAAAGTATTTTTGAAAAGAGTTTATTATTTTCTCATTTGCAGATTACTTAATGTTTGGCTTAGTAGAGAGTTATATTTTTATATCTGTGCTGTATGTGGTTCGTGAATATTTTTTTTGATGCTATTCTCCCAATTGCTAGTTTCTTAAAAGTTAAATGTAATGTAGATTATGAAACATTATTAGTAAACTGTTTTTTTTTCAATCATTGGCTATCTTATATTTGGATTGGCTCACTTAATGTATGCTATTGTAGCACTAATCAATTGTTTTAAAAATATTGTGCACTGTTATGATATCTTTTAAATGTTGATATACTTTATTATATAATATAAAAATATAAATGATTTTACTAGTAATCTCATCAGAAAAGTCTTTCTGTATCAAACAATTCTCAAACTCAAGATGTTAGATAACACATTTTTCACAATATTTTCATTTTTATGTTCATATTTTATCACTGGTAACAAATATCATTAATTTCTTTTTTTAAGCAACAAGCTTTGTTTATTTTCAAGAACATGTCTGTCAAAATTCCAGTTGTTTGATAGCTAGATTTTTAAAAAGTAAAGCTGGTGACCTGACCTGTGGTGGTGCAGTGGATAACGTGTGGCCTTGGAACGCTGAGGTTGCCAGTTCGAAACCCTGGGTTTGCCTGGTCAAATAACATATATGGAATTTGATGCTTCCTGCTCCTCCCCCTTCTCTGTCTCTCTCTCTCTTTCTCTCTTCCTTTCTCTCATTCTCATTTTTTCCCCTCTCTAAAATGAATAAATAAAAAATTTAAAAAAAGAAAACTGGTGTTTCACTAGAAAAATGAAGCTAGTATAACTTGTAGCTCAAACAACTGCATAAGTGCTTTTTGTTAAACACTTCATCATCCTTTGGCATGCAGCAAAAGCACTTAGTGTGTACTTCTCACATAAAAATACATGCACCTAATTAGACATTTAATAATGTTAACAAGTTTACTGCTTCAGCAGTTCACTCATAGATAAAACTGACTTTTTCTTTTTTTGTCTGTATGGTAAAGAAGAAGGCAATGAGCATTAATTAAGTTTTGTACTCCTGCCTTTCTTTGAACTAGGATGCTAAAATTTTTCCACTACTGTTTTATTACTGTCATTAAAAATATGAAAACACTGGAAGAGGAAAATACTATTTAGTATAGTAATGAAAATGTTATTAACATGCAGATCCTCTGAAAATGCATTAGAACTCTGAGAGCTAAACAGGCTACAGTTAGAGATACACATTTTAAGTAATAATCATTTATTATTAAGGATTTCTTATTTTATGAGAATGAAATAAGTACTTTTTATTTTCATCAGCTAATTTACTTAACTTTAATTTTTATTAAGTAGATAGTTTTATTCCTATCTTGTTAGTGAACAAATTCATATGTAGAAAAGTGAAGTCAATTGCCAAGATTTACACAGTAACTAGAGGTTCCAGGGTTTAAACTCATGAAAATTGATTTAAAAATCTCCCTTTTTACCACAATGTTATATTTTCCCTCTAAATGTTTGTATGCCTACCTCATAAGTTAGAACCACAACATATTAATCTGTACCAACCCAATGTATAACACAAAGTAAGAACTCAATATATAATAATAAATTACTTTAGGAAAAGTGTCTGAGCTACTACTCTATGTTCATGATGATTAAACTACATAGTTTACATATGTTGAGAAAAATTATATAACAAAAATTTTTCTGAATCTCCTCACACAAATAAGAGAAATAAAATGTAAAATGCTAGACTATAGTGATAATCCCTCTGGAAGAAAGATTAGAGATACATTTAAAAATTTTGCTGCTATTTTTCTGTTTATTACTACTCACTGTATTCTTTATTAAATGTTTTACTATGCTTTTGAGAAGAATAAGTCTCTCTAGTTATTTTTGTGAGCACATTTTAAAGCTCATGAAATAAAATATTGAAATAATTTGTTTTAAAGTCTATTAGAGTTGTTCTTTCACACACTTGTTAGAAACAAGTTTCTATAAAGATATCTTATGTAACAAACCCCCCAAATAAAAAATAAGTAGCTAACATCAAAAAATATTATTTTGAAGTTTGAACTCAATACCAGATTTTACTTTAAATCATGTGTTTACCTTTGAATTTATATATAACATCTGTTCTGTTTACATATAGTATCAAAAATATAAATGAGAACTATGAAAGTATTTCTTTGCATGAAATATTTTAAATATAGCATGTCACCTGTAAAGTTCTGAGATTTATAAACTGAGTTGAGTTTAGCCATTTAGATACAAAAAAATATGTTACTAGAGTGACACATTACAGTAGTGGGGTCTGTAATAATTATGCTTTTACAATAGCTATTATGTAAACTATTTACAAAAAAATAAGGAAAGAAAAGAATGTTTCAAAGGATATATATAAATTTGCAACGGTCTGAGAAAAAAAATGGCTGTCATTAGTTTCATTAGCACTTCAATTTTGTTACATTACTGTAGGTAAAAGGTGATAAGTTGTTTCTGCTTATTCAAAAATTTTTACTTTGTTCATTACCCTTATATTTGCCAAAGGAAATTCACGTGGTGAGGTACCCAGTTTTAGCAAAAAATATAATGTTGCTTTGTAAATTAAAAAAAATTATTACAGATTGAAAGTGATTAACTATAAATTTGTATGCAGTCACTGCCATTAGATTTTGTTTAAATTTGCTCATGTTAATTTGTCATGTCAGACCATTACACATGTACACCACTGAGTAGGATTTATTCACTCTGTATGATACAGGCAAACAAGCAGAGATGTTTGGATAGTCACCATGAAATTAACTATTACTATACTAATTTACCATGAGTTTAAATATCTACATAAATGTAAATATCACTTTTTAAGTAGAAAATTTGTTATATAGAAGAATATCATGATTTATTTTATACTACCTAGAATTATTATATATTACCTATTAAATTACCCACCATGGATTAAACAATACTAACTTAGTAAAATAAAATATATATAAATAAATAATTTTGTGGCTAGAATAAAAATTTGAGCCTACTTAGAAAGCTCTATCATCTACTATAAATTATAAGAACCAAGTTATGCATGGTATCAAATACCTTTGTATAAAGAAAAGTTAACTTTAATTTGGACTTAAATGCATTATTTAATCTAAAATGGAAATAAATTACAAGTTTTAAAATCTCACCTACTACTACTGCAATAACCGGTTTTAGTATTTCTGTTACATAAGAAGAGGAATCAGATAAGATATATACAGAAAAGAGGTTAAGTTTTTAGTAAAATACAGCATCAAACATGAAAAAATAAAACTTTTAGCAAAAATAAATGAAGAAAAATAGTCTCAAACAGAGTGTGCAGGTTTCAACCCTGCCCTGAGGAATTGAACAGTAATGGGCTTGAAAAAGTATATTGCTAACAATACTTAGGGGATATCTCAAAATAAATATAAAGCTATAAAATATCCCCTAAATTTTGTGAGCAGTATATCATATGGAGGTGGTGATTTTGAAAAAGCCAAAAATTTAGAGGAGTGGGAAGCAATTGGAAAGAAGAAGATATCTCTTGGAAGTGTGGTGGTGCCAAAAAAGGAAGATTCATGTGATTAAAACTGTGATTTATACAGAATAGTATCAAGATATATAAAAAAACTTTAGTGCCAGCTAGTATAAAGAAATTAAATTTAACAGAAAGCACTTCTTATAATAAAATATGTCTGCTATGTACTAAGCCTCTCAAAACAATCATTTTTGCTAAGAAACACCTGTTATTACTGTCTCAAGAAAATAAATTACTTTTTAAAATAAAGAGATAGCAGGGAACTTTTAATGTGAAAAATATAAAGCTATTGTAAGATAAAGAACCCTGGCTAGGTAGCTTAGTTGGTTAGAGCATTGTCTTGATATACTAAAGTTGCAAGTTCAACCAGAGCACCCAAATAAAATCATAAAAATAAAGAAGAAATCAGAATCAATGAAATTCAGCAAAACAAACAAATAAACAAAAACTTATATAATATCCTAATCACTAGAGAACTGCAAATTAAAACCACAATGAGATATCACCACACACCAGTCAGAATGGTGCTCATTAACAAAACAACACACAAAAAGTTCTGACAAGGCTGTGGAGAAAAGGGAACCCTCCTGCACTGCTGGTAGGAATGCAGACTGATACAGCCACTGTGGAAAACAGTATGGAGATTTCTCAAAAAATTAAAAATTGAACTGCCTTTTGACCCAGCCATCCCACTTTTAGGAATATATCCCAAGAACACCATATTACTGATTCAAAAGAAGAAATGCACCCCGATGTTTATGGCAGCATTGTTCAAAATAGCAAAGATCTGGAAACAACCCAAGTGTCCGTCATTGGATGAGTTGATTAAAAAGGAGTGGTACATATACACAATGGAATACTATGGGTTCATGAAAAAGAAGGAAATCTTACCTTTGTGACAACATGGACAGACCTGGAAACTATTATTTTAAGGAAAATAAGCCAGGCAGAAAAGAAAAATATAATATGACCTCATTCATTTGAGGAATCCAATGAACAATGTGAGATAAGAAACAGAATTGAGACAGAGGAGGGATCAAAGGGACCAGAGTAAAAGAGGACAGAGGGAAAGGGGATGATAGGATGGGATAATCCTGAAGGGAAGGGGGGAGGGTGTTATGGGGAGGGGGACAAGGAAGATGTTGAGAGGAATACTGAGGAGGAGGATGCATTCAGGGCAACATTAGAATCTATGTAAACACAATAAACTAAAATCAGTAAAAAAAAAAACCCAACCCAAAACCTTATAAAATACCTGTAAGAACTAAATATTCTTAAAAACAAGAGATAAGCAAATGCATAGGATCATAAAGCTAAACAATAGTATGAAGATGACATTAAACATAGACTTAGCTGAAATTAATGTGAACAGGTCTCAGAAGTATGTTTGTAATTAAGATAAATTTATGTAAAAATTACAAAATAATTTCAAATTGCTAGTGGGAGAAAAAACTTTACTAAACATATAATGTTGAGTCTCAAGAAAGGAATAAAAACTGCCAGAAGAAAAAAAGCAAAATAATGAAAATTTTTATAAAGATTTGACAATTAATGGATAAAGAAGATCCAACTATTGTATTATAGGAAGAAGAGGAGAAGGATAACGAGGACAAAGAAGAGAAAGAACAGAAGGGAGAGAAGGAGAAAGAGCAGGAAGAGGAGAAGGAAAGTGAAATAATGGACTGTAATCCAAAAAATCTCAAAATAAAAAGAAAATATACACTACACATTTAAATAATTATTTGCATAGAAATATCAAACTGAAACCAAACCAAGTTTGAGTATCTTCTAATATAACAAATTGTTAAGATAAAATATTTACAATGATTCTTGAACTGACAGTGAACAAAAAATCTCTTAAAAAAGAAAGGTAAAGAAATAAATAAGTGAAAGCAGGGTAAAGGGGATCAGATGCACAGTGACAGGACAGACTAGATTCTGGATGGTGAACATACAATGCAATATACAGATGATGCATTATATAGTTGTACACTTAAGACATGTTATTAACCCATGTTACCTCAATAAATTTAATTTACAAAAATGGAAAGTTAATCATTTTGACATGAGACTTCTTGATCACAATATAGAAGTTATACACCAATAAAATATTTATTTAAAGATATAAAGAATGTATGGGTCAGTGTGACCTGTGGTGGCGCAGTGGATAAAATGTTGACATGGAACACTGAGCTCACCAGTTCAAAACCCCAGGCTTGCCTGTTCAAGGCACATATGGGATTTGATGCTTCCTGCTTCTCCACCTTCTCTCTCTCTCTCTCTCCCTTTTTCCCTCTCTCTTTCTCATTCTCCTCCCTGAAAATTGAATAAAGTCTTTAAAAAAATTTAAAAAGCATGTATGAGGCAAAGATTTTATACCAAGTCAGCTGTCTTTTAAGTGTAATAGCTGGTCTTTTAAGTATTATAGTTCTTAGAAATGTTTTAAATATTTAAGAATTTAAGGATTAATGTAATCATAACATTTTTTGAGAGATCTATTAAAATGTAAACTTTATTTAACTAAGAAAAGACAAGGAAAATGATAAACAAATACTGAGCATGAGTATTTTATATATTTAACTGATGGGTATAACTGGGTAAATAATGACCTGTGGGCATTAGGTTCCCTTATAAAATAGAAGAGATATGGCTTGAAAATTAAAAAAGAAAATAGAGAGTAAAAAAGTTAAGCAACCACATTACAAGCCTTCACTGGATATTGACAGGATGCAAAGTCTATCTTTTAAAGCTGGCATAAAAACAATCAAGGTGATAATACAATATACATATGACACCTATACAATTTTATTAACCAATTTCACCCCAATAATTATAATAAAAATGGAAAAGTTTTAAAAATTCAGTGATAAAAAGGGCAAAAGCATTACAAAATTTTATACATATTTTTATTAGAATATAAACAAGTATTCATATATATTTCAAACCACACACAAAATATCTAATAATATGTAATTATTATTTAAGAATCTGAGATACTTAAAGTTGTTACAGTGGAGGAAAAGAAATAAAGTGCTAGAGAGCTTTAGACTTGAAATACAATCTTTTTTCAGTAGGAATATCAATTATAAAGGTATTCTGAGTTTTACATTAAATGTACATAGGAGCCCTGGCCAGCTGGCTAAGCAGTAGAGCATTGATTGGCCTGGCATGTGGAAGTCCTGGGTTTGATTCCCGGCCAGGGCACACAGGAGAAGTGCCCATCTGCTTCTCCACCCTTCCCCCTCTCCTTTCTCTTTATCTCTCTTTTCCCCTCCCACAGCAAAGGCTTCATTTGAGCAAAGTTAGCCGAGGCACTGAGGATGGCTCCAATGACTCCATAGCTTCCACCTCAGGCACTAGAATAGCTCCTGTTGCAACAGAGCAGCAGCCAAGATAGGATAGCCTGGTGGGCATGTCAGGTGGATCCTGGTCCTGTGCATGTGGGAGTCTGCCTCTCTGTCTCCCTGCTTCTCACTTCAGGAAAATAAAAAAAAAATGTACATAGGAATTAATGAGTCTACTAAAAAATTCAAAAGAACATATAAGTTTACTTAAATTTAATTTAGAAATAAAATTCACAGTTTAAATTTCCTTCTAGCCTGATCAGGTGGTGCCGCAGTGGATAGAGTGTTGGACTGAGACGTGGAGGGACTGAGATTAGATTTGCAGCCCATGGTCGCTGGCTTGAGCAAAAGGTCACTTGTTCTCCTGTACCCTCTTCCCGGGTCAAGACACATTTGAGAAAGCAACCAATGAATACCTAAGGTGCCACAATGAAGAATTGATGCTTTTTATTTCTCTCCCTTCCTTGTCTGTCTGTCCCTCTCTCTGTCTCTCTCTGTCTCTGTAATAAATAAATAAACAAATAAACAAATAAATAAATGTCCTTTAACCCATTTTACAAAGAAATAATGTAGAATATTCAAGAGGAGAATAAGTTCAGAATAAAATTTTTGACTCTCATATCAGTATTTTATGGTCAAATATTATATACTAGATCCTTTTCTATGATGAATACTCAGGTTTACAATAAAATGAATGGAAACCACAATTTACAATATTTAAGAGGAATGTATTTTTATTCTGTTATAATAACAAATATTTTATTCAGGCCTGTAGATGTTGTTATACTGTTATTGAACAACCAGTTTACACAAATTGGATTTAAAGACGATGATTTTAGAAGAACATTGTTACTTAATTACATTTTACCTTCTGATATTTTTGCAGAACTACTGATAAATAAAAAATGCATATAACTTAACAGCATTTGGAAACTAGTAATATTGATGAGTAAACTGGGAAGCAGCAAAAGGAACACCCTCTCAATAACTTTCTCATGTTGCCTTGAGTCAAAACAGAAGGCCATATAAGGCTCAAAGATGTTATAATATTTCTATCCAATCTACCACAGAGACACATAAATCTCATTAGATGGGGGAGGGGAATAAAAACTGTTGTCTGGAAATTGTCTTTTTGTATAAACTTAAAATATTCTACTTTTTGTACATTATTACTGTATTATTCACTTTCACAAATAAAAAAATAAGCTAATGAACATATCTATCCGAAGAAGTGAATATGTCCACTTTCAATCTGGACATATGAAACTGCCTGTAGATAGCATAAGGTCTAGAAAAATAAGTTATTAGAATATTCTTGGTGTTAAGAGTTATACCTGCACTCCTGGGGACAAGATAACTAGAGTGACCGATTCAGAACAAATGGTGCTTGTGTTTGTGTGGTTCTCTCCTTACAAGTACAGGTGTGTAGATCAGTGGATGAACAAATAGATCAGTCCTCTATTTTTTATTATTTCAAAATGAATATTTACTAGCAGTGAGTAGACAGTGATGGTATTTGGCATACCCAGAAAGAATTTATCCACTATATTCTCAGGTAGCACATAAGACAAAAAATAAGACCTCCTTCATCAAAGTGAGGCCAATAAAAACATTAAAAAAAAACAGTAAACATAAGAAACCCAATGAGGATAATTTGTTTTATTTTTTAAAAAATAGAACATGCTCCAAATACTTTAGAACATAAAATACTTTAGAAAAAATAAGTTAATCCTTCCAAAGTAAACTCACTTTTGTTCTCAGTGAGTATCCATAGAGCTTAGCATTTTCTTAGCAACACAGTAGTTCTGTACAGTAGTAAAGAAAAGAAAGTTCTATTTTGTTCTTTTCTTTGTTCTACTGGTCTGCTGTAATATATTGGTGCCAGTAAAATACTGCTTTAATTTACTTTAACATATAAATATTTTAGTATGTGGTAGATCAATTTCCTTCAATCATTTTTCTTTTAAAATCTTCCTTAGCTATCCTCAACCATTTATTTTTCCAGATGATGTCAGAATAATTTTTTAAGGTTCTGTTTTGCACCAGATTTTAAAATGGAATTGTGACATCTTAGGACAAGTGGTGCAGGCCACCAGCCATGAAAACTGAGTACATCCAGCACATGGCTGGAGGCAAAAGATAAACAACCGTTAGAAATGTAGCAATATTTTCCACAGAACTCTATGTACCCAGCATCCAGGAAGCCCTACCCTAGAGACTTAGCCAAGAATAAGGTCAGCTAATTGCACCTCTTCTGCCCTTGTAAATGCTGCTTGCTTGCTCAACCTAGATAGCCACTCTATAAAAAGGAGCCATTTTAGAGGCTCGGTACTGTAGTGTTCCCTTGCATGGGTTGCCTGCAGTCCCTGCGCAGGTTTGCAATAAAACTTATAAAATTCACTTTGGGTTTGCTGTGGTCTGTCTCTTGGGATGTAACATATGGAGGCCCCAGCGAGATAGGCCATGTAAGACCCCTCCTCATGGAGTGGGCTGCAGCAGACATTGGTAGCTGGCCAGCCTCTGGCAGTTGCCATTTGGAAACTGAATTTGGCTGATTTGAAACATTCAGAGGTCTCGAGACTGTCTGGTAAGGAAGCTTCCTCTTTGAATATCTAGAAACAGAGCTCTGGTTAGAGAAAAGGGTGTAATGGAGCAGGCAGGACACCACCTGATTTCTCCCCACCCTGTCGGGGAATGCAGGATGCTGCCTTATCCCTTTTGGTTTTGGTTAAGAAGTTTTGTTTGTTTTATGTGCATATTTGGTTTGTTTGTCTGCTTTGCCCATTGATTCCTCACAGGATTCCTTTGAGAGTCAAGGGCCATGGGTCAGGGGCAATCTACTGCCCTAACACCTCTTCAGTGCTTGCTTGATAACTTTTCTGAATTCTCTCACAGGGCACGAGACTATGGGACTCCTGTTGATTCCGCCACGTTGTGGACTCTTTGTGAACTAGAATGGCCAACCTTTGGTGTAGGGTGGCCCTCGGAGGGCACTTTCAATTTATCCACACTCATTTGCTGTCAGGGCAAATGTCTATTGGGTCCTGCACCCTGACCAGATGCCATATATAGATGTGTAGATTAACATAGCAGGGGAAGACCAAGTTATGTTAAGAAATTTTTTAAGAACTATATTAAGGGAGATAAAGTCCAAGCAGGAGGAAAAGCTGTCCTATTGGCAACCCCAAATGAAGGCAAAGGGAGGCTTCCCTCCCCAAAACAAGAAACTTTGAGAGAACAGCCACAGCCTGCCTGCAGACTTTATCCAGTACTACCAGAAGATCCAGGGGCCGCTGAGTCCTTACTAGATCCCATTCTTCCGCCATATCCAGAGCGAGCTGAGTACCTGCCTAAAGCCACGGGGCTACCCCCTGCAGCAAACCCACAACCTAGACTGGCCCCCTCTTGGGAAAGCCCATCCCATACCCATACAGGGGCCAATTATAGTCATCCTAGTCTGCCCCCAGCTCCAAAGTCGGCACCTTTGCTTCCCCTCAGAGAAACTGCAGGGGGGGATCCTAGGGGACCAGCTAGATTAATTTTTGTCCCCTTCTCTACTAGTGATTTATATAATTGAAAACATCAGGACCCCCGTTTTCAGAGAAACCCCAGAGTCTAATTTCTCTCCTTGAAACCATTTTCCATACTCATCGTCCTACTTGGGATTATAGTCAACAGGTTCTTTATACTCTCTTCACTTCTGAGGAAAGGGAAAGAATCTACCAAGAGGCTGCTAAAGCAGTATTAGGGGATAGAGATCTACATAGCCTTGGTTGAAGGCAAGAATTAGAGGAAGTTCTCCTTCGACACCCCTTGACTGGGACCCTAACACTTCTAGGGGACAGGAGGCTTTCCTAAAGTATCATGATTTTCTGCTCAGGGGTCTCTGGGCAGCAGCAAGGAAGCCAACTAATTTTAGTAAAGTCAGCAAAATCACCCAGGGAAAGGATGAATCTCCTTTGGCTTTCCTTGAAAGGCTTTTAGAAGCCTATAGAATATATACTTCATTAGACCCGGATGCCCTAGAGAACAGGAGGCTCATAAACATAGCCTTTGTCTCCCAAGGGGCCCCAGACATTAGAAAGAAGTTACAAAAGTTAGAAGAATTTGAAGGAGAAAATAGAAGCAAGCTTTTAGAAGTTAGTCAGAAAGTTTATATGAACAGGGAGGATCCAGAGATATGAGGTGCGAAAAAGGTGGAAAAAATACTAATTGCCCAACAAAAGAAACCTGCTAAAGGAAAGCTTCAAAGGAAAGGACAGAATAGTAGATGGCCTCTAGACAAGAATCAATGTGCTTATTGCAAGGAGACTGGGCATTGGAAAAATAAGAATTCTAAGCTAAAGGAGAACAAGGGACAGAAAGCTGAGGTCCTCTTCGAGAATCAAGACTGAGGGGGCCAGGGTTCCATACTGTTAGGCCCCCAGGAACCCATGGTAACACTGTCCATTGATGGGAAGCCCACCAAATTTCTTGTGGACACGAGGGTCATTTATTCAGTACTACAAGAAGCTACAGGACTACTCTCTTCAAAGAAGAACACCATTGTCAGAGCAATGGGAAAAGCTAAGTCATACCCATGGACGAAGGTAAGGATCACTTACCTTGGGAAGGAAACTATCTCTCATTTTGTTCCTAGTAATGCCAGAGTGTCCTTATCCTCTCCTTGAAAGAGACCTCCTACACAAACTACATGTTACCATCTCCTTCCATGGGGAGGCAACTACGTTAACTTTAGATTCAGCTTCAACCCCATCCATATTAGTAACAGTACCCATGTCAGAGGAATACTTGTTAATAGAGGAACCATCCCAAGCAGTTTCCTCTAGCTTTTTAGAGAAATTACTCACAGAAGTACCAGGCATTTGGGCAGAAAAAAAATTCACCTGGACTAGCTAAGCTTCAGCCTCCTGTCCACGTTCAGCTAGCAAGCACGGCACTACCCATACGAGTCCGGCAATACCCAATGCTGCAGAAAGCTAAAAAAAGGGATTTCAAAGCATATAAATAGACTCTTAAAAGCAGGCATTCTAAGGCCGTGTCACTCTCCTTGGAATTCTCCATTACTCCCTGTCAAAAAGCCAGGGACAGAGGACTATAGACCAGTCCAGGACCTTTGAGAAGTCAATCTACAGGTTGAAACAATTCACCCAACAGTTCTGAACCCCTACACTCTTCTGAGTCTTCTATCTCTGGACCGCACTTACTATATGGTCCTCGACTTAAAAGATTTTTTTCTCCATCCTTTTAGCTGAAAGGAGTCAGCCTATTTTTGCTTTTGAGTGGATTGATCCAGAAGGGGGATTTTCTGGACTGCTAACATGGACAAGATTGCCCCAGGGGTTTAAAAACTCCCCAACATTATTTGATGAGGCATTAAGCAAGGATTTACAACCTTTTCGAGAATCACATCCACAGGTTACACTACTCCAATATGTAGATGACCTTCTCCTCGCAGCAGACTCTGAGGAAACCTGCAAAGAAGCCACCAGAGACTTGCTTCACAACCTAGACAAGCTCGGGTATCATGTCTCCAGCAAGAAGGCCCAAGTAAACGTTTGGACAGCCACGTATCTTGGGTATGACCTCAGAGAAGGTAAGAGGACTTTATCATCTAAAAGAATTCAGACAATTCTTGATATCCCGACCCCTTCCACAAAAAGACAAGTTAGAGAATTTCTAGGGGCTATTGGATATTGCAGACTGTGGATATTAGGGTTTGCTAGTCAAAGAAGCTCAGAAGTTGACTCTCGGGCAGGACCTCCAAATACATAGAGGTCATACCACTGAAGCCCTTCTAAGGTCCCCACTGGATAAATGGATTTCTAACGCTAGATTAACTCAATACCAAGTACTCCTTTTGAACCCTCCTCATGTAACGTTCTTCAAGTCAGTAGCCCTCAACCTGGCAACCCGGCAACCCTGCTGCCCAATACAGAGAAACAGCCCAGCCCTGATTATGATTGCCTTGAACTTCTTGACACTATTTCCAGTCTCTGCCCTGATCTTTAGGACTTCCCATTGTTGAATGCAGAAACTACTCTCTTCACCAATAGGAGTAGCTTTCTCGTCCAGGGGGTCCAAAGAGCTGGAGCAGCTATAACAACAGAGGACAAGGTAATATAGGCCCAGTGTCTTCTACAAGGAACTTTTTCCCAGAGGGTTGAACTTATTGCTCTCACTCAAGCCTTAAGATGGAAAAAAGAGAAAACTGTCAACATCTACATGGACAGCAGGTATGCTTTTGCTACTGCACATATATATGGGGCTTTATATAAGGAGAAAGGCCTTCTTACTTCTGGAGGGAAAAAAATTAAAAATAACGAAGAAATTTTACCACTCCTCAACGCCATTTGGCTACCAGCTAAGGTAGCTATTATACATTGTAAAGGACATCAAAAGTGGTCAGATCCAATAGTAAAAGGAAATAACCTAGCAGATGATACAGCAAAAGCAGTTGCTTTAAAACCTGGGGAACCAGTTACTATCCTTCCCTTACTTCCAGAAAGACTTTTACCTGAGAAGCCTCACTATTTAGAAAAAGAAATTCAATTAGGAAATAAATTACACTACAGAGACTTACCTAGTGGATAGAAGCAGCTACCCAATCAGAGACTGTTTATACCTAAGGCTATAGAAACAACTTTAATTCAGGAAATACATCAAGGAACCAACTTGGGTATTAACAAGCTCACTTCCTTGCTATGAAGGCACTATTAAATACCTGACTTAAGTAGTCTTGTAGACTCAGAAGTATCCAGATGCCTTGCATGTGCAAAAGTAAACCCACACCAATAGAAGAATATACCTAAGGAAAGAAAACAGAGACAGTCTCCAGGTGAAATTTAGAAAGTAGACTTTACTGAAGTAAAGAAAGGAAGATATGAATAGAAGTACATACTAGTCTTTATTGATACTTATTCAGGATAGGTTGAAGCCTTCCCTACAAAGCATGAAACTGCTATCAATGTGCTCAAGTACCTCACCTCTGAGATTATCCCTCGATTTGGCCTTCCCTTTGCTCTGGGGTCAGACAATGCTCTAGCTTTCATAGCCTCAGTTTATCAAAATTTAGCCAAAGCTCTGGGTATTAACTGGAAACTTCATTATATATACAGGCCACAGAGTTCAGGACAAGTAGAGAGAATAAATAGAACCCTAAAAGAAACTAAATTAAGAGAGGAAATAAGTGATAATTGGGTAGGCCTCCTGCCCTTTGCCCTTCTCCATACTAGGTGCTCTCCTTACTATAAAGGCTAAACCCCTTTTGAAATTTTTTTCAGAAGACCTCCTCCTATTCTGCCCAAGTTAAGTTCAAGCATGTTAGTATTAGATTCAAGAAGATGTGCTGTGACTGCCAGAGTGTAGGAGCAGGAACAGGGAGGTGATGATAGGGACCATGTGTAGCTGAGAACAAAGAAGGGCAGCACAAAGGAAGACAAACGTTTGCACTCCATTGGTCAGAGACACTTATCAGAAGTTTATGTTTGAAATTCGCCACTAAGCTGAACCCAGCCCCTGTTGCTATGTTGCGTGTGACCCCCCTTAGCAAATAGGTAACTGCCACATCTGCTTCTGTATAATGCTTGCTTACTTAGGATATATAAGGACCTAGCTGTAAGCACCAGGCGCGACTCTCGTTTGTAGCCCCTTGAGGGTACGGTGTCTCCGGACACCTTGAGAGTTTGTCCCTGCACAGGTTAAACTTGGCCAATAAATTACTATCTAAGCTCCTGAAAGTCTCCGATGTTTGTTTTTGTACCCGGTGGATGCAACATTATCTGGGGGCTCATCTGGGATTCTCCCTTGGTGGAGTTTTGGGTCGGAGACCGGAGGGACAGCTACAGCTCGAGCTGAGTAAGTATTTACTGAGGATCCTCATTTGGTATGGCTTTTGAGCTCCAGAGCACACATTCCTGAGGTGGTAGGTAGGATGCTGCCAGTAACCCGCCCAGCACTTTCAGAGATGGGACACTGCTCCCTGAAATTTGGATATTTGGATTTGTTAACTTTAGGAGTGACCGGTCACATTAGGAATCCTTTTGCGCTGCATTTTGTCTGAGCTCGAATTACTGAGTTGAGTGTGAGAGAAACAAGTGTGTTCTTTGTGTTAATAGTGTGTGTTGCCTGTATCCTACCCTTTCTCATTATTCCTGAGTCATTCAGGATGGGACAACAGGAGTCTGTGCCAGGATCCCCGCTCGAGTGCCTGTTGAAGAATTTTTCTGATTTCCAGAAGAGAGCTCAGGGGTATGGAGGTCCACTGCCAAGTCCAGGTTTCCTCCGGACCTTAAGCCAGCAGGAATGGCCTACATTTAATGTGGGATGGCCCACAAAGGGCACTTTTTTTTTTGTATTTTTCTGAAGCTAGAAACGGGGAGAGACAGTCAGACAGACTCCCACATGCGCCCGACCAGGATCCACTGGGCACGCCCACCAGGGGGCGACACTCTGCCCACCAGGGGTAATGCTCTGCCCCTCCAGGGCATCACTCTGCCATGACCAGAGCCACTCCAGCACCTGGGGCAGAGGCCAAGAAGCCATCCCCAGCACCTGGGCCATCTTTGCTCCAATGGAGCCTCGGCTGCGGGAGGGGAAGAGAGAGACAGAGAGGAAGGAGAGGGGGAGGGGTGGAGAAGCAGATGGGCGCTTCTCCTGTGTGCCCTGGCCAGGAATCAAACCCAGGACTTCTGCATGCCAGGCCGCAAAGGGCACTTTTGACCTTCCAACTTTATTTGCTGTCAGAGCCACTGTCTATAGGGCACCCCACCCAGACCAATACCTGTATATAAATGTGTGGGTAGATATAGCCACCTGTCAGCCTAGATACATCAGAAAGTGTCTGAAGGACAGCCAGTGAGGCAGGCGAGCGGTTTGTCTCACTATGGGAAATAGGAAAGCTAGGAGGGTCAAAGAAAAAGAAAAGGGAGAAGCCCATTCCCCAACACAGCCTGGTAAACCGTCCAGACTTTACCCTGTTTTTCCTGGACCTCCGGAGGACCACCTAGACCTGGTGAATTACCCTCCACCCTATCAGAGGCACGAAGAACCAGATTCCTTGTGGCAGGACGTGAGTGGGTTCTCAAGCCTGCCCCACACCTGAGGATGGGCAGTCTATGGGATGAGAGGTGCAGCCATTTTGCCTCCTTCGGTGGGAGGTGCAGCCATTTTACCTCTCCAGGAGGCACCGCTGGCACCAGATGCTGGTCCATGGGCACCTCCTCACCTCATATAATGCCTTTTTCCACCAGTGATTTATACAATTGGAAACATCCGAATCCCCCATTTTCTGAGAAACCTCAGGGACTAATATCTCTCCTTGAGACCATTTTTAGGACCCATCAGCCTACATGGGATGATTGTCAGCAGATTTTACAAACCCTCTTCACTTCTGAAGAAAGGGACAGAATAATGGGAGAAGCTGCTAAGGCAGTATTGGGAGGAGAAAGAAAAACTCGGGAGGGTAGAAGGGAAATAGAAGATGTTCTCCCATCTCAACCTCCTATTTGGGACCCTAATACCGCTGGGGGAAGTGATGCACTCCTCCAGTATCAGCAGGCTCTGTTGAGGGGGCTCAAGGCAGCAGCTAGAAAGTGAATCAACTTTAGCAAGGTAAGTGAGGTCATCCAGGGAAGGGAAGAATCCCCGGCAGCCTTCCTAGAGAGACTCATGGAGGCATACAGAGGTACATACACCCCTTAGACCCAGAAGTGGAAGAAAACAAGAGGCTAATAACATAGCCTTTGTGACTCAAACTGCTTCTGATATAAGAAAAAAGCTTCAGAAGATTGAGGGGTTCAAGGGAGAGAATAGGAGTAAGCTATTAGAAATAGCCCAGAAAGTATATATCAACAGGGATGATCCAGAGGTTGGCAGAGCAAAGGAGGTAGCCAAGATCCTGATTGCTGCTCAGAAACCTCCCCCCAAAGGAAAGGGGGGACAGAGAAAGGGCCAGGGACAGCGAATAGACAAGAATCAATGCACCTATTGCAAGGAGAAAGGACACTGAAAGAGAGAGTGCCCAAAGTTGAGGGCCGATAGCCAGAGGGCAAAACTGGCCCCAGAGGTCTTGCTCCAAACCTCAGACTGATGGGGCTAGGGCTCCATTCCCGTCAGCTCCCAGGAGCCCCTGGTCACCTTAACAGTCGAAGGAAAGCCAATAGACTTTCTAGTTGACACGGGAGCCACCTACTCAGCTCTAAAGAAACCACAGGGCCAGATGCAGAAGGCAACTACTAAGATAATAGAGGCAATGGGCAAAGCAGAAGCCTACCCATGGGCCACTGCAAGAATTAGTGACTTAGGTTGAGGCACCATCACCCACTCTTTTCTAGTCATTCCAGACTGCCCTTACCCACTGCTTGGAAGGGACCTATTGCAGAAACTTCATGCCACCATAACCTTCCAATGGGAGGAAAGCCCTATGGGGAACTAAGAGGCAGAGGTCAGCATGGAAGTAACTGTCCCCCTGTCTGGAGAACTCTTACTTGCCACCATCTTAGAAGGTAAGGAGGCTGAAGAAGGGGTTCCAGACACCCTACGTGCCCAGGTGCCTGAGGTCTGGGTGGAAATCAACCCCCCAGGTTTGGCCACTCACCAACCGCCTGTCCTGGTGCAATTGATTAGCACTGCTAGACCGGTTAGGAATAGGCAGTACCCGGTCCCAGCCCGAGCTAGACAGGGAATTTCCCAGCACTTGCAATGCCTGCTGGAGGCAGGCATCCTTCAAAGGTGTCAATCATCCCGGAACACCCCACTGCTTCCCGGCCAGAAACCAGGAAGCCAAGACTATCCTCCGGTCCAGGACTTGCGGGAAGTGAATGCACAGGTAGAGACTATTCATCCCATGGTGCCCAACCTGTATACCTTACTGAGCTCATTGCCCCCAACCTATACCTATTATTCTGTCCTGGATTTGAAGGATGCCTTCTTTTGTATTACCCTGGCACCTCAGAAGCAGGAGATCTTTGCCTTTGAATGGAATGACCCAGATAATGGACTGGTGGGGCAGTTCACTTGGACCAGATTACCACAAGGGTTTAAGAATTCCCCCACCATTTTTAATGAAGCCCTCAGCAAAGATTTGCAGGCTTTCTGCTCCTCCCATCCATCCATCGTACTGTTCCAGTATGTGGATGACATCCTCATAGCTGCCAAGGATGAAGGAGAGTGTGAGGAAGCCACCTTGGACCTTCTACAAGATCTCGGGTGAATGGGGTATCGAGTCTCCACCAAGAAGGCCCAGATTGTGACACAAACTGTAAGTTATTTGGGGTATAACTTACAGGGAGGGCAGAGGACATTGACCAGCCAGCGAATCCAGATGGTCTTGCAGATCCCTGAGCCTACTAGCAAGAGGCAAGTACGAGAATTCCTGGGTGCAGTAGGGTACTGCCAACTGTGGATATTAGGTTTTGCAGAACTAGCTAAACCCCTGCATGAACTAACCAGGGGTAAGAAAAAGAAGCTCACATGGACAGATAAGGAGAAGCAAGCATTCGAAGCACTTAAAGAGGCCCTGGTGGCTGCCCCAGGTTTGGCCCTGCCAGATCTGGCCAAACCCTTTCAGCTATTTATAGCAGAAAAGGGAGGAGTAGTTTTAGGGGTACTGAGCCAGGAACTTGGGCCGTGGAAGAGGCCTGTTGCTTATTTGTCCAAGAAACTTGATCCTGTAGCCTCGGGATGGCCAACATGTCTGAGGGCACTTGCTGCCAACTCCATACTAGTCAAGGAGGCTAGTAAATTAACTTTAGGGCAGGATATCCAAGTCATTGGGGAACACTACATAGAGCAAGTGCTGTGAGCACCTCCTGACAGGTGGCTATCTAATGCATGGCTAATGCAGTATCAGGCTCAGCTGCTGAACCCTCCATCTGTTCAGTTCCTCAAAACTGCAGCCCTGAACCCAGCAACCTTGTTGCCAATACTGGACTCCACTTTGGCCCAGAGTTGCAAGCAAATCCTTGACACAGTGACTGGCTCCTGCCCGGACTTAAGGGATAAGACCTACGATAAGGCTGACATGATGCTTTTTACTGACAGGAGCAGTTTTATTAAGGATGGACAGTGATATGCAGGGGCAGCAATGACCATGAAAAACAAGGTCCTGTGGCAGAAAGCACTACCCGCAGGAACATCTGCACAGAGGGCAAAGCTAATAGGACTAACCAGGGCCTTACAGATAGCGGAGGGAAAAGTTGCCAACATCTACACTGACAGCCATTATACATTTGCCACCGCCCATGTCCACGGAGCCATATACAAGAAGATAGGCCTCCTAACAGCAGGAGGGAAGAACATTAAGAACCACGGTGAAATTCTTGCCCTCCTAAATGCCATTTGGCTACCTACAAAAGTTGCCATCATCCACTGCAAAGGACACCAAAAAGGGAACTCTCCTATTGTAAAGGGTAACAACCTAGCAGACTCAGCTGCAAGAGATGCAGCCACCAGGCCATAAGAGAGCCTTTTACCATTACTGCCTAAGCCAACACTACCTCCGGATCCTAGATATTCCCCAGAAGAAGAGCAGGAAGGGATGCAGTTGAAAGGGAAGAAAAATCAGCAGGGATAGATAGAGATTCCTGACTCCCAGCTCTATTTACCCCAGGGAATAGTAAGAGAAATAGTAGGAGATATTCATACTAGTACCCATCTAGGACAAAACAAGCTAGAGCAACTTATCAGGAAATATTATGTAGGGCCCCACATAAGGGATGTTGTCCACTCCATTGTCTCAAGGTGCAGCATCTGCACCAGGGTAAATGTGCAGAATAAGAAACTACCCCCTGAGTAAAAAAATAACCTTATGTAGATACCTGAAGATGGCAGCAGAGTAGGCAGACACACAGACTCCCAGCTCACACTACTGAACTGGATTATAAACTAACTTATGAACAATCAGCGTGAAAAACCAAATCTGGACTACAAGAACAACTTTCAAAAATCAAGGAGCAAAGAAGAAGCCACAACAAACCTGTTAGGGAGCGCCTAAATCTCCCCTGCTTACAGGAATGGGGGGGTGAGGCTGGGCTCTCAATTGAAAGGAAAAGAGCAGCAAATACTGCTGACAGCCACTTGCCTGGCAACCAGAGAACGAGGTGTTTTGAAAGGGCCTACTGGTCTTCCAAAAAGAAAGAAGAAAGAGAGAGATGGATGGTGAGGGGGAGAGGAATACAGGTGATGACATAAAAATCTGACTCATTCAGTGCTGGAGGCGGCCATAAATGGGGGAGGGGCTGATTTTTCCACAAAGTAAAATACAAAAGTACTTCCAGGTCACAGAGATACAGACATCTCTCCAGCTCCAATCAGCGCAACAAGACACAGCTGAAAACAAGAAGTGGGGAGGAGGGGCAGTAACTCAGGTCTCCATGGAGATCTGAGATACACTTCCCCCTACTGAAGCTGAGAAAGCAACCCGCCCACAGAGAGATTAACTGGAAGAAGAGGCCTTCAGAGGCTCAGGTCACACCCACTGCATTCCTGGATACAGTTTCAAATAAGCCCCCTACTGAGATCAGCAAACAAGACAATCACCTGTTAAGAAAACAAACAAATCAAGACTTCAAAGCGGCCCAAATCCTAAAGTAGATTACAAATAATAGCTGATGCCAAAACAAAAAGACTTAAGAAACAGCACAAGTAAAAACTAGAAGCAGACAACACCAAGCCTAGACTCAACCAACTCTACAAAGAAAAGACCCAGACACCCAGGCACAATGAGAAGACAAAGAAATGCAATCCAACTGAAACCGCAAGAGAGACCTTCAGGAGATGAACTGAGTGATATGGAAATAATCAAACTTCCCAATGCAGAGTTTAAAATAATGATTGTAAGGATGCTTAGGGATCTTAGAACAACAAAGGATGGTCAACACAAACACCTAAATAAAGAAATAGCAAGTATAAAAAAGGATATTGAAATATTAAAAAAGAATCAGTCGGAGAGGACAAGTACAATATCAGAAATAAAGACCACAATGGAAGGAATTAAAAACAGGATGGATACAGCTGAGGATCGAATCAGTGAGTTGGAGGACAACTGGAATGAAGGCATGAAAGCAGAGAAGAAAAAAAAAGAGACTCAAAAAGTCAGAGGAGAGCTCTGTGACAACATAAAAAGAAATAACATCCGCATCATAGGTCTCCTGAAGAAGAAGAGAAAGAACAAGGGATAGAGGCTTTGTTCAATCATATTATAGCTGAAAATTTTCCTAAATTAAGGCAAGAAAAACTCTCACAAATTCAAGAAGCACAGAGAACTCCACTAAAAAGAAACCCAAAGAAACCTACAACAAGACATATTATAATTAAAATACCAAAGCTAACTGATGAAGAGAAAATATTAAAAGCTGTGAGAGAAAAAAAGGCTATCACCTACAAAGAAGCCCCCATAAGGATGACATCAGATTTCTCAACAGAAACCGTTGAAGCCAGAAGGGAATTACAAGAAATATTCAAAGTAATGCAGAACAAGAACCTACAACCAAGACTACTTTATCCAACAAGGCTATCATTTAAAATTGAAGGAGAAATAAAAAGTTTCCCAGACAAAAAAAAAACCCTCAAGGAATTCATTACAACCAAACCAATGCAGCAGGATATGTTAACGGGCCTGTTGTAAACAGATCAAAGTGGAAAAAGAATATAGCAAAAGAGGAATACAGCTTTAAAGAATAAAATGGCAATTAACAACTACATGTCAATAATAACCCTAAATGTAAATGGATTAAATGATCCAATCAAAAGACATAGGGTAGCTGCATAGATAAGAAAACAGGACCCATACATATGCTGTCTACAAGAGACACACCTTAAAACAAAAGATGTACATACGTTGAAGGTAAAAGGGTGGAAAAAAAAACATTTTATGCAAATGGAAATGAAAAAAAAGCTGGGTTAGCAATACTTACATCAGACAAAATGGACTTTAATACAAAGAATATAGTAAGAGATAAAGAAGGCCACTACATAATGATAAAGGGAGCAATTCAACATGAAGATATAACTATTATAAATATCTATGCACCTAATATAGGAGCACCTAAATATATAAAGCAGACTTTGATGGATATAAAGAGCGAGATCAACAGCAACACTATAATAGTAGAAGATTTTAATACCTCACAAACATCACTAGATAGATCCTCAAGAAAGAAAATTAACAAAGAAACAGCAGACTTAAAGGACACACTAGATCAACTCGATTTAATAGATATCTACAGAACCTTTCACCCTAAAGCAGCAGAACATACATTCTTTTCAAGTGCTTATGGTACATTCTCTAGGATAGACCACATGATAGGGCACAAAAGTGCTCTCAACAAATTTAAAAAGATTGAAATCATATCAAACACTTTCTCTGATCACAATGGCATGAAACTAGAAATCAACCACAACAGAAAAGGTCAAAATTCTCAAACACATGGAAACTAAATAGCAGGTTGTTAATGGATTAAGAATGAGATCAAGACTCTGGAGAGTAATGGCGGAGTAGGAAGCGATACCGATAAATCTCCCCCAAAACTCAACAAAATCTTCAACCAGAAACAGAAAAACCTATACTTGGAGCTTCCAGATTCTTCGCAATACACCCAAAGGTATGATTGAATGAAAAATTGGCTAAATATATAACCAAACCCCGAAGGAAATAGGGAGTAAGAAATGCTCCGCCTTCCTCACTAACCTAAACAGGGCGGCTTTCTCTGGTAACTGTGAATATAGAAACTGAGGCGGGCAAAGGGGGTGAATAGATCCAGGCCGCCGCAGCAAAAACGGCCGAACCAGGCTGTGGCTCAGAGATCCAAGCCGAGGAAAATCTGATCCTGTGGCAACCCGGGCAATACAAGCTAACACTCGCGCCAAACCCAAACAAAGAAAGACAAGCGGAGCGGCCATTTTACCCGGTCTCCTGGTCGGTGCGCAGTTAGTGGAAGAGAGATTTCTTCCTAAGCCGCGGAAGTGGGTGCCCGTGTTGCCCCACGGAGAGGCAGGGTCAGAGGCCTTTCTGTGGGCTGAGGACAGAGTCTCTGGGCAGCCCCAGCGCCCTGGGAAAGCCACGCACGGGAGGGAGTGAGAACTACTTCCAACGGTGGAGATTTTCCGTGCTGGTGAGGGTTTTACTCAGAGGGAACCGCGGCCGGCCTCATATCCTGGTGTGCGTGCGCAGATAAGGAGTGAGCGATTCCTCCGAGTGCCTCGGCAGTGCGCGCCCGTGTTATCGCACAGAGGGGCAGAGTCAGGGGCCTTTGTGTGGGCCAAAGCGGAATCTCGGGCCGCCCCAGCGCCTTGCAAAAGCCGCACACGGGGACGGAGCGAGACTCAATTCCAACGCTGCAACTTTTCCCTGCGGTTGGGGGTTTCACTCAGAGCGTGAGACTGCTGGCCGGATATCCTGGTTGCAGACAGTGAGTGAGAGTTTCCTCCAAGCGCCCCCCAGAAGTGGGCGCCCGCTTGTGTTACCGGATAGAGTGGCAGAGCCAGTGGTCTTTGAGTGGGCGGAAAGCCCACCTGATTATGCTAGCAGCTCTGACTGACTGAGCCTTACCCAGAGCCCTGTGCTGAGTGGAAATAGAGTGGGGAGTTGCCAGCAATTTGAGCCTCTTACTATCCAGGCAGAGGCAGCAGCAACCCCATACCTGGACTATCAGGCTACTAATTGAGGAAGGAAAGACTAGGAGAAAGGCTCCAGGAACACAGACTCTCTCACTGTCGGAGCCTATAAATGCTAATGAGCCTCAACACCCAACGAGAATAAAGCATAATACATGACATTGCCATAGAGACTTATCAACTGCAAACCTCTACCTGAGCGTGCCAAAGGGGCAGAACCCGGGGTACAGAGTCACCGACCAGGAAGAGGGAGAGAAAAGAAAAAGCAAGAAGATAACCTCTCAAAATGAAGAATAATCTGCAGACTTTATAACCTATCCCATTTTATTATATTTGTTCGTTTGTTTCTCTTATCTTCATTCTTGAGACTTTTTTTTCCTCCTCCAATTTGGCCGATTAACTCTCTACCGGTCTTACTCTCTCCTCTCCTTGAACTACACTACCCATAAGTGTTACATCTCCCATTATCATTTCTCTTCTCTTCCTTTCTCTCTATGAGGGTTGCACTCCAAAACCCTTAACTCTTTCTCTCTCTCTCCTTTCTTTTTTCTTCTTTTAGTGGTTCCCTCTTTTTTTCTCTCTCTCTCTTTCTTTTCTCCCTCTATATTAGTTTCTTCCTTTCTCCTTTACATCTCCTCTCATTCAAACCTCAATAATGAACAAATTATCTTATCTGGGACTCAAACCTATGTTTGTGGCATTTTGGGGGGTTTTTACTTCACCTTTTTAACTCACTAGCAGTGCCCCCATCCCTGGCTGTCCATATTATCTAGTTCTTGTTCCACTAAATACAATAGTAAGTTTTTAATTTGTCCCCCCATTTTTCCATTTTCCTCTTATTCCTCTCATCATAACTCTTAGAAAACCAACACCTAAAAGCAAATCATTTTATTCTTGACCCAAATTTTTTCCTTATTTGCTTTTTGTGGGTCCATACGCTCTTTTTTTTTCTTTTTTCTTTTTTTTTTTTCTTTTCCTTTTTTTTTTTTTTTCTTTCTTTTTTGCCCCTTTATTACTTTTCCCCAATTCAGGCCCTCCATCACAGGCATTGTTTGTTATAACTCACAGTCCACCACAAGATTTTCTCAAGAAAGAGGGGAGAGGATAGGAGAGGAAAAAAAGAGGGGGGGAATAATTTCCTTTTTTAAAAAATTTTTATTTTATTTTATTTTTCTTTATTTCATTATTAATTTTTTTAAAAAAAACAACTCTTTTCGATTTGTTATTTTTTTATTTTTTTTTAACTTTTTATTCTTTATTAAATCTCATTAATACTATCAACAAAACCACCCTCAGATGCCATTAAGGAAGAGAAAATCGAATATCATGGATACAAAAGAAAGAGAGGTAACACAGCTAGATGAGGAAAAATCTATGGAGAAAAAATTTAATATATTGGAAACCTTGGAGCTAAATGACAGAGAATTCAAGATAGAAATCCTAAAAATCCTCCGAGATATACAAGAAAACACAGAAAGGCAATATAGGGAGCTCAGAAAACAACTCCATGAACACAAAGAATATATGTCCAAGGAAATTGAAACTATAAAAACAAATCAAACAGAGATGAAAAACTCAATTAACGAGCTGAAAAACGAAGTAACAAGCTTAGCTAATAGAACAGGTCAGATAGAAGAGAGGATTAGTGAAATAGAAGACAAGCAACTTGAGGCACAACAGAGAGAAGAAGAAAGAGACTCAAAAATTAAAAAAAATGAGATAGCCCTACAAGAATTATCTGACTCCATCAAAAAGAATAACATAAGAATAATAGGTATATCAGAGGGAGAAAAGAGAGAAAATGGAATGGAGAACATACTTAAACAAATAATTGACGAGAACTTCCCAAGCCTGTGGAAAGAACTAAAGCCTCAAGTTCAAGAAGCAAACAGAACTCCGAGTTTTCTTAACCCCAACAAACCTACTCCAAGGCATATCATAATGAAATTGACACAAACCAACAGCAAAGAAAAAATTCTCAAGGCAGCCAGGGAAAAGAAGAATACAACATATAAAGGAAGGCCCATTAGATTATCATCAGATTTCTCAGCAGAAACTCTACAAGCTAGAAGAGAGTGGACCCCAATATTTAAAGTCCTGGAAGAGAGGAACTTTCAGCCACGAATACTATACCCATCAAAGCTATCCTTCAAATACGAAGGAGAAATAAAAACATTCACAGATACAGAAAAGATGAGGGAATTTATCATCAGAAAACCCCCACTCCAGGAATTACTAAAGGGGGTTCTCCAATCAGATACAAAGAACAAAAAAAAACACAGAGCCACAAGTAAAAGCTCCAAGAAGAACACAATAAAACCAAATTTAAACTGTGACAACAACAAAAAGAAAGAGGGGGAGAAGACGGAGATTAACAGTAGCAAAGGACGATGGAGTGCAAAAGTACTCACAAAATAGTTCGCTACAATGAACAGGGTAGGGACCCTTTTCATTACTCAAAGGTAACCACCATTGAAAAAACCACCACAGAAGCACATGAGATAAAAAAGATAGCAACAGAGGAAAGATGTATGGAATACAACCAAATAAAAACAAAAGATAGAAAAACGAAAGAGAAGGATCAAACAAGACACGAAACTAACAGAAAGCAAGATATAAAATGGCAATAGGGAACTCACAAGTATCAATAATTACACTAAATGTAAATGGATTAAACTCACCAATAAAAAGGCACAGAGTAGCAGAATGGATTAAAAAAGAAAATCCAACTGTATGCTGCCTACAGGAAACTCATCTAAGTAACAAGGATAAAAACAAATTCAAAGTGAAAGGCTGGAAAACAATACTCCAAGCAAATAACATCCAAAAAAAAGCAGGTGTAGCAATACTCATATCGGATAATGCTGACTACAAGACAGGAAAAGTACTTAGAGACAAAAATGGCCATTTCATAATGGCTAAGGGGACACTGAATCAAGAAGACATAACAATTCTTAATATATATGCACCAAACCAAGGAGCACCAAAATATATAAGACAGCTACTTATTGATCTTAAAACAAAAACTGACAAAAATACAATCATACTTGGAGACCTCAATACACCGCTGACGGCTCTAGATCGGTCATCCAAACAGAGAATCAACAAAGACATAGTGGCCTTAAACAAAACACTAGAGCACCTGGATATGATAGACATCTACAGGACATTTCATCCCAAAGTGACTGAGTATACATTTTTCTCCAGTGTACATGGATCATTCTCAAGAATTGACCATATGTTGGGCCACAAAAACAATATCAGCAAATTCAGAAAAATTGAAGTTGTACCAAGCATATTTTCTGATCATAAAGCCTTGAAACTAGAATTCAACTGCAAAAAAGAGGAAAAAAGTCCCACAAAAATGTGGAAACTAAACAACATACTTTTAAAAAATGAATGGGTCAAAGAAGAAATAAGTGAAGAGATCAAAAGATATATACAGACTAATGAAAATGACAATACGACATATCAGAATCTATGGGATGCAGCAAAAGCAGTGATAAGAGGGAAGTTCATATCACTTCAGGCATATATGAACAAACAAGAGAGAGCCCAAGTGAACCACTTAACTTCCCACCTTAAGGAACTAGAAAAAGAAGAACAAAGACAACCCAAAACCAGCCGAAGAAAGGAGATAATAAAAATCAGAGCAGAAATAAATGAATTAGAGAACAGAAAAAGTATAGAAAAAGTTAATAGAACAAGGAGCTGGTTCTTTGAAAAGATCAACAAAATTGACAAACCCTTGGCAAGACTTACCAAGGAAAAAAGAGAAAGAACTCATATAAACAAAATCCAAAATGAAAGAGGAGAAATCACCACGGACACCGTAGCTATACAAAGAATTATTGTAGAATACAATGAAAAACTTTATGCCACTAAATTCAACAACCTAGAAGAAATGGATAAATTCCTAGAACAATACAACCTTCCTAGACTGAGTCAAGAAGAATCAGAAAGCCTAAACAGACCTATTAGTAGAGAAGAAATAGAAAAAACCATTAAAAACCTCCCCAAAAATAAAAGTCCAGGCCCTGACAGCTATACCAGCGAATTTTATCAAACATTCAAAGAAGACTTGGTTCCTATTCTACTCAAAGTCTTCCAAAAAATTGAAGAAGAAGCAATACTTCCAAACACATTTTATGAGGCCAACATAACCCTCATACCAAAACCAGGCAAGGATGGCACAAAAAAAGAAAACTACAGACCAATATCTCTAATGAATACAGATGCTAAAATACTAAACAAAATACTAGCAAATCGAATACAACAACATATTAAAAAAATAATACATCATGATCAAGTGGGATTCATCCCAGAATCTCAAGGATGGTTCAACATACGTAAAACGGTTAATGTAATACACCATATCAACAAAACAAAGAACAAAAACCACATGATCTTATCAATAGACGCAGAAAAGGCTTTCGATAAAATACAACACAATTTTATGTTTAAGACTCTCAACAAAATGGGTATAGAAGGAAAATATGTCAACATGATAAAGGCCATATATGATAAACCATCAGCTAACATCATATTAAATGGCTTTCCTCGTTAAATCAGGAACAAGACAGGGTTGTCCACTCTCTCCACTCTTATTTAATGTGGTACTAGAGGTTCTAGCCAGAGCAATCAGACAAGACAAAGAAATAAAAGGCATCCATATCGGAAAAGAAGAAGTAAAGCTATCACTTTTTGCAGATGATATGATCCTATACATCGAAAACCCCAAAGAATCCACAAAAAGACTACTAGAAACAATAAGCCAATACAGTAAGGTCGCAGGATACAAAATTAACATACAGAAGTCAATAGCCTTTCTATATGCCAACAATGAAACAACTGAGAAGGAACTCAAAAGAATAATCCCCTTCACGATTGCAACAAAAAAAATAAAATACTTAGGAATAAACATAACAAAGAATGTAAAGGACTTATATAATGAAAACTATAAACCATTGTTAAGGGAAATCGAAAAAGATATAATGAGATGGAAGAATATACCTTGTTCTTGGCTAGGAAGAATAAATATAATCAAGATGGCTATATTACCCAAAGCAATATACAAATTTAATGCAATTCCCATCAAAATCCCAATGACATTTTTTAAAGAAATAGAGCAAAAAATCATCAGATTTATATGGAACTATAAAAAACCCCGAATAGCCAAAGCAATCCTAAAGAAAAAGAATGAAGCTGGGGGCATAACAATACCTGACTTCAAACTCTATTATAGGGCCACGACAATCAAAACAGCATGGTATTGGCAGAAAAATAGACACTCAGACCAATGGAACAGAATAGAAATTCCAGAAATAAAACCACATATATATAGTCAAATAATTTTTGATAAAGGGGCCAACAACACACAATGGAGAAAAGAAAGCCTCTTCAATAAATGGTGCTGGGAAAACTGGAAAGCCACATGCAAAAGAATGAAACTGGACTACAGTCTCTCCCCCTGTACAAAAATTAACTCAAAATGGATCAAAGATCTAAACATAAGACCTGAAACAATTAAGTACATAGAAGAAGACATAGGTACTCAACTCATGGACCTGGGTTTTAAAGAGCATTTTATGAATTTGACTCCAATGGCAAGAGAAGTGAAGGCAAAAATTAATGAATGGGACTACATCAGACTAAGAAGTTTTTGCTCAGCAAGGGAAACTGATAACAAAATAAACAGAAAGCCAACTAAATGGGAAATGATATTTTCAAACAACAGCTCAGATAAGGGCCTAATATCCAAAATATACAAAGAACTCATAAAACTCAACAACAAACAAACAAACAATCCAATAAAAAAATGGGAAGAGGATATGAATAGACACTTCTCCCAGGAAGAAATACAAATGGCCAACAGATATATGAAAAGATGCTCATCTTCTTTAGCTATTAGAGAAATGCAAATCAAAACGGCAATGAGATACCACCTCACACCTGTTCGATTAGCTGTTATTAGCAAGTCAGGTAATAGCAAATGTTGGAGAGGCTGTGGAGAAAAAGGAACCCTCATCCACTGTTGGTGGGAATGTAAAGTAGTACAACCATTATGGAAGATAGTATGGTGGTTCCTCAAAAAACTGAAAATAGAACTACCTTATGACCCAGCAATCCCTCTACTGGGTATATATCCCCAAAACTCAGAAACATTGATACGTAAAGACACATGCAGCCCCATGTTTATTGCAGCATTGTTCACAGTGGCCAGGACATGGAAACAACCAAAAAGCCCATCAATAGATGACTGGATAAAGAAGATGTGGCACATATACACTATGGAATACTACTCAGCCATAAGAAATGATGACTTCAGAACATTTAGAGCAAAATGGTGGGATCTTGATAACATGATACGAAGCGAAATAAGTAAATCAGAAAAAAACAGGAACTGTATTATTCCATACGTAGGTGGGACATAATAGTGAAACTAAGAGACATTGATAAGAGTGTGGTGGTTATGGGTGGGAGGGGGGAATGGGAGAGGGATAGGGGGTGGGAGGGGCACAAAGAAAACAAGATAGAATGTGACAGAGGATAATCTGACTTTGGGTGGTGGGTATGCAACATAATTGAACGACAAGATAACCTGGACTTTTTATCTTTGAATATATGTATCCTGAATTATTGATGTCACCCCATTAAAAAAATAAAATTATAAAAAAAAAAAAAAAAAAAAAAGAATGAGATCAAAGAAGAAATAAAAAAATTCCTAGAAACAAATAATAACGAGCATACAACAACTCAAAATTTATGGGACGCAGCAAATGCAGTACTGAGAGGGAAGTTCATAGCACTACAGGCACACTTTAAAAAGCTAGAAAAAGCTCAAATGAACAACTTAACCCTGCATCTAAAAGAACTAGAAAAAGAACAGCAAGTAAAGCCTAAACGTAGTAGAAGGAAGGAAATAATAAAGATCAGAGCAGAAATAAATGACATAGAGACTAAAGAAACAATACAGAGGATCAATGAAACTAGGAGCTGGTTCTTTGAAAAGTTAAACCTTTAACTAGACTCACCAAGAAAAAGAGTGAGAGGACTCTAATAAATAAAATTAGAAATGAGAGTGGAGAAATAACAACTGACACAACAGAAATACAAAATCTTTTAAGAAAATACTATGAAGAACTGTATGCCAAAAAACTAGACAACCTAGATGAAATGGACAAATTCCTTAAAACATACAGTCTTCCAAAAATCAGTCTGGAAGAATCAGAAAACCTAAACAGACCGATTACACCAAATGAGATCAAAACAGTTATCAAAAAACTCCCAACAAACAAAAGTCCTGGGCCAGATGGCTTCACAAGTGAATTCTACCAACTATTCAAAGAAGAACTAACTCCTCTCTTTCTCAAGCTATTTCAAAATATTCAAGAGAAAAAAAGACTTTCAAGTTCCTTTTATGAGGCAAGCATAATTCTGATTCCAAAACCAGGCATAGACAACACAAGAAAAGAAAATTATAGGTCTATATCCCTGATGAGTATAGATGCTAAAATCCTCAACAAAAACTAGCAAACCGGATCGAACAATATATGGAAAAAATCATACACCATGATCAAGTGGGATTTATTCTGGGGAGGCAAGGCTGGTACAATATTTGCAAATATATCAATGTTATTCATCACATAAATAAAAGGAAGGAGAAAAACCACATGATAATTTCAATAGATGCAGAAAAAGCATTTGATAAAATCCAGCACCCATTCATGATCAAAACTCTCAGAAAAGTGGAAATACAGGGAACATATTTCAACATGATAAAAGCCATCTATGACAAACCCACAGCCAACATCATACTCAATGGGCAAAAATTAAAAGCAATCTTTTAAAGATCAGGAACAAGGCAGGGGTGCCCCCTATCACCACTCTTATTCAACGTAGCCCTGGAAGTCCTAGCCACATCAATCAGACAAGAAGAAGATATAAAAGGCATTCAGTTTGGAAAAGAAGTTAAGCTATCATTATTTGCAGATGATATGATATTGTATATAGAAAATCCTAAATTCTCAGTCAAAAAACTACTGGACCTGATAAATGAATTCAGCAAGTTGGCAGGATATAAAATTAATACTCAGAAATCAGAGACATTTTTTTACACCAACAATAAACAGTCAGAAAGAGAAATTAAGGAAACAATCCCCTTCACTATTACAACCAAAAAAGTAAAGTACCTAGGAGTACATTTAACCAAAGAGACTAAAGACTTGTACTTGGAAAATTATAAAACATTGATAAAAGAAATCAAGGAAGATAGAAACAAGTGGATGCACATACCATGCTCATGGTTAGGAAGAATAAACATCATTAAAATGTCTATATTACCCAAAGTAATTTATAAATTCAATGCAATACTAATTAAAATACCAGTGACATACTTTGAAGATATAGATCACATTTTTCAAAAATTTATATGGAACCAAAAGAGAACACGAATAACCTCAACAATCTTAAAAAAGAAGAATAAAGGGGGCGGTATCACACTTCCTGATATCAAGCTATATACAAGGCCATGGTACTCAAAACAGCCTGGTACTGGCATAAGAACAGGCACATAGATCAATGGAACAGAACAGAGAACCCAGAAATAAACCCACAGCTCTATGGACAACTGATATTTGACAAAGGAGGTAAGGAAATACAATGGAGTAAAGACAGCCTCTTCAACAAATGGTGTTGGGAAAATTGGACAGCAACCTGAAAAAAAATGAAATTAGACCACCAACTTACACTATTAACAAAAATAAACTCAAAATGGATAAAAGACTTAAATGTAAGGCGTGAAACCATAGGCATCTTAGCAGAAAACATAGGCAGTAAGCTCTCCGACATCTCTCACAGCGATATATTTGCTGATTTATCTCCACGGGCAAGGGAAATAAAAGACAGGATAAACAAATGGAACTATATCAAACTAAAAAGCTTTTGCACAGCTAAAGTCAATAAGAACAGAATAAAAAGACAAACTACACAATGGGAGAACATATTTGACACTATGTCTGATAAGGGGTTAATAACCAAAATTTATAAAGAACTTGTAAATCTCAACACCAGAAAGAAAAACAATCCAATCAAAAAATGGGCAAAAGAAATGAATAGACACTTCTCCAAAGAGGATATACAGATGGCCAATAGGCATATGAAAAAATGCTCAACATCATTATCATTAGAGACATGCAAATTAAAACCCCAATGAGATATCACCTCTTGCTAGTTAGAATGGCACTCATCAACAAAATAACACAGAATAAGTGCTGGCGAGGATATGGAGAAAAGGGAATCCTTCCGCATTGCTGGTGGGAATGCAGACTTGTGCAGCCTCTGTGGAAAACAGTATGGAGATTCCTCAAAAAATTGAAAATCAAACTGTCTTTTGACTCAGCCATCCCACTTTTAGGAATATACCCCAAGGACACCATAGAACCATTCCAGAAGGAGAAATGCACCCCCATGTTTATAGCAGCATTGTTCACAATAGCGAAGATCTGGAAACAGCCCAAGTGTCCGTCAGAGGATGAGTGGATTAAAAAGCTTTGGTACATATATACTATGGAATACTACTCAGCCATAAGATATGATGACATCAGATCATTTACAATAACATGGATGGACCTTGATAACATTATATGGAGTGAAATAAGTAAATCAGAAAAAAACGAAGAACTATATGGAGCCATGCATAGATGGAACATTAAAATGAGACTCAGAGACATGGACAAGAATGTGATGGTAACAGGGAGTGGGTTGGAGGGATGGAGTGGGGACGAGGAAGGAGAAGGAGGGAGTGGGGGGAGGGGAGGGCACATAGAAAAGCAGATAGAAGGTGACGGAGGATGATTTGACTTTGAGTGAGGGGTATGCAGCATAATCAAAGGCCAAAATAATCTGGAGATGTTTTCTCAGAACATATGTACCCTGATTTATCAATGTCACTGCATTAAAATTAATAAAAATAAGATTAAAAAATTAAAAAAAAAGAAGCTACCCATCTTTATGAGGTATCAGGGGAAAGCTCTGGGAGAACTGTGGGAAATAGATTTTACAGAAATGACCTCAGGGAAGTTAGGTTATAAGTATCTATTAGTATTAGTAGACACCTTCTCAGGATGGGTGGAAGCACTCCCCACTTGGGGAGAGGTGGCTTCCACAGTTTGCAAAGTCTTATTAAGGGAAATCATACCTAGATATGGCATTCCTCTAGCCCTAGTTTCAGACAATGGACCTGCATTCATATCCAGGATATCTCAGGAATTAGGCACTAAGTTAGGTATCAATTGGAAACCACATTGCATTTATAGACCCCAAAGTTCAGGATAGGTAGAAAGAATGAACAGGACTCTGAAGGAAACTATAATTAAGCTAAGAGAGGAGACCGGCGAAAACTGGGTTGAGCTCCTCCCTTTCGCCCTTTTTAGAACTAGATGTACTCCCTACCTTAATAAATGGACCCCTTATGAGATCTTATTTGGGCAACCTGTGCCCCTTGTACCTCGATTGACCAGAGGGGAGCTAGAGATTTCTAATCATAATTTCCTCAAGTCCTTGCAGGCCCTGCAACACATCAGAAGCAAGGTGAAGGCCCTTCAGAGATCACCCCAATCGAATGCGAAACACAGCTCCCGACTTCCGGAGCCACCGGAGCCTGGACAGTGGGTGTGGATTCTCAACCACAGATGGGGGCAACCTTGAGCCGTGGTGGAATGCACCACTTTAGGTGATCTTGAGCACCCCTACAGCTGTCAGAATCACTGAAAAGCCCTACTGGATCCACCTCTCCCACGTGAAGCTGGCCCAACCACCCGACAAAGGATCTCAGAGATGGCAAGTCAAGCAGACCCCTGGAGAGCCTCTAAAGCTCACCTTCTCCTCTACTTAGGACTAATGACCTTTTATTGTCTACCCAGTGAGGGACTAGAATTGCAGAAATGGGTTTTAATCAGGACAGCAGATGGCACGGTTATAGCACAGAATAACACCTGGGTCAGTGACGATACCATGACCCTCCAAGTTGACTTTTCAAAAATTTTTGAAGATAAGTTTTGTGATTCACCAGCGGCTTGGAGATATGCTGGAATTGGAGACAGGGGTCCACTAGGAGCAGAACACTTTGACTATTTTGATAAAAAGGTTGGTCTCCCCCCGCCAGCAATATGTGATCCCTTTTGCCATAATAGAGCTTTATGGTATACTCCATATCAGGGGTCCCCAAACTTTTTACACAGGGGGCCAGTTCACTGTCCCTCAGACCATTGGAGGGCCAGACTATAAAAAAACTATGAACAAATCCCTATGCACACTACACATATCTTATTTTAAAGTAAAAAAACAAAATGGGAATGAATACAATATTAAAAATAGAGAACAAGTAAATTTAAATCAACAAACTGACCGGTATTTCAATGGGAACTATGCTCCTCTCACTGACCACCAATGAAAGAGGTGCCCCTTCTGGGTGTGCTGTGGGGGCTAGATAAATGGCCTCAGGGGGCCACATGTGGCCCGTGGGCCATAGTTTGGGGACCCCTGCTCCATATTATGCTCACCCTGAACCTCCTTCCAGACAGCGCTGCATTGGTGGGTCCCACTCAGATTATTTTTGTAAAGAGTGGGGTTGTGAAACACTTGTCAGTGAATTTAAACAGCGTCCATCTAAACCAGACCCAGACATAAGCCTCCTTCAATTAGGAACCAAATTAGGGGGAAAAAGGCCTGGTGATACTTGGGACTATGATTGTTCTATGGATAATTGTAACCCTACCATTATTACCATTAAAAAGCCTTGTGACCCAAGTTGGAGCTCAGGGAAAACCTGAGGCCTGAGACTATATGTAATTGGACATGATCCTGGTACCTTTTCACCATTAGAAAACTTCCCATGAAAAACAGACCTCTCCTTCGAGGAGTAGGGAACGGGCTGCCACCCAAGCCACCTAGACTCCATACCAGCCTCACGGCAGCACCAAAGCTCCCAGACAATAAGACAGGCCCAGACCAGAGCAGAGCTGCCACGACTCCTACTGCAGGCTCTTTCTCAGTTGAACCAGGAGAGCAGGACCATAAATTGCCTTTTTACACTCCCAGCCCGTTACTAGAAAGAACACACCACCAAGAGATGTATGACCTAGATTTATTGGATAAGGTATTTCCCTTCTTTAACAAGACACAGCCCGAAATTACAGAATCTTGTTGGCTTTGCCTTAGTCTCAGACCCCCCTTTCTACATAGGGCTAGGATCCAACACCTTGAGGGGTGGGGAACTGGCTCCCACTACAGTAACCCTTACAGGGGACTGGAACCAGGATCAGATGAAGAATTGTTTCTCAGAAGGATCTCTCACTTTAGCAGAGTTCCATGGGAAAGGAACCTGCTACCTCCTAGCAAATTTCACCTTAGGTAATTCCAATTACAGTGACTATTGCCTTAACCAAGAAACCCTACCTGCCACCCAGTAGGGCCCAAAGGTAACATAAGCACCTGAAGGACTATGGTTTGTGTGCACTCGAGGTATCTTCAAGTGTATAGCTCCCACTCACCGTGAACTTTGTGTAAGTGCTTATATTATTCCACAGTTGTATCTGTATGGGGGAAACCCCAAATTCCTTGTTGCTTCCCCGAGGTGGGAAAAATGAGCTCCACTCCTTATCTCTATCATAGCTACCATAGGAATTGTAGGATCAGCAGTGGTAGGGACAGCATCCCTCATTCAAGGAGAACTTACCCTCAGACAGCTATCCAAGACATTCTCCAAAGATATTGTAATTCTCCAAAACCAGGTAGTATACCCCGAGAAGCAAATAGACTCCCTAGCTGAGGTAATCCTTCAGAACAGGAGAGGGCTAGACCTCCTCCTCCTTGAACAAGGAGGATTGTGTGCTGCCTTGAGAGAAGAATGTTGTTTTTATGCTAACTACTCTGGAGTAATTAGAGAGAATATCAAGATACTTGCAAACAGATTAAAGAATAGGGACCTAGAAGAAGACAGCCCTAGCTGGTATGCCTCTATGTTCAAGACTTCTCCTTGGTTAACTACCCTCATATCTGCAATTGCTGGACACCTCCTATTATTCTTATTGGTTCTCACCTTTGGACCAATAATCCTTAATAAACTTCTTGCATTCATAAATGTAGTAAAGTTAATAGTTCTGTCCCAACCTTACACCAGTCTCCCCACTGATGAAGAATCAAGGGTTTGATTTATGCCCAAGAGAGATGGGAAAATATTAGATTCAGGAAGATGTGCTGTGACTGCCAGAGTGTGGGAGCAGGAACAGGGAGGTGATGATAGGGACCATGTGCAGCTGAGAACAAAGAAGGGCAGCACAAAGGAAGACAAATGTTTGCATTCCATTGGTCAGAGACCCTTATCAAAAGTTTATGTTTGAAATTCGCCACTAAGCTAAACCCAGCCCCTGTTACTATGCTGCATGCGACCCCCTTAGCAAATAGGTAACTGCCACATCTGCTTCTGTATAATGCTTGCTTACTTAGGATATATAAGGATCTAACTGTAAGTGCCAGACGCTACTCTCGTTTGTAGCCCCTTGAGGGTATGGTGTCTCTGGACACCTTGAGAGTTCATCCCTATGCAGGTTAAACTTGGCCAATAAAACACTATCTAAGCTCCTGAAAGTCTCCAACGTTTGTTCTTGTACCCGGTGGGTGCAACAGTTAGCCCCCTTTGATAACTCACAGTTAGTTCCTTAAGTCCTTACAGGCCATCGAGGCAGTGTGAGAAGAAGCCAACTCCCATACCCAAAGAATACCTAACCAGCACCTGAATTCCAGCAAGCCTCCCATCGAGCCTGGACAGTGGGTTTAGGTCAAGCAGCTCCATAGTGAAAACCTTTAGTCCATTTAGGAGGGACCTCACCTTGTTATCCTAGCTACTCCAACAGCAGTTAAGTGCAAACAGAAAGGATGCATCTCTCTGGCCAGGTTCCAAGGAAAAGGACATTGCTTCACCTTAGGAGAACTGACAGACCCCACCACCATTGGATATCAGAAATCTTGTCTCTCCATGACTAACATCAGCCCACTGGCAGCCAGAAGACTGTGAGTACTAAAAGCACCAGAAGGAACTTGGGTTTCTTGTTTATCTCGAGTCAGCAAATGTATCTTACCTAGCACCTCTGATGATTTTTGTATATCTACCAATGTTGTACCTCAGGTTTACTTATATGGGGGAAACTCTGAATTCCTTCTCCAACCCAACATCAGGTACAGAGCTAAAAGAGCTGTACCCCTACTTTTACCTATCATAGCAACCTTAGTGGTCACTAGAGCCATAGCTACAGGAACATCTGCTCACATCACCCTAGAAACTAGAATTAAACAATTATCTTTGACCTTTTCAAAGGATATATCTATTTTACAAACTCAGATGTCATACCTTGAACATGCTGTAGATTCGTTAGCAGAGGTAGCTCTTCAAAACAGGAGAGGGCTAAATTTACTCTTCTTAAAACAAGGAAGATTATGTGCTGCTCTAGGAGAAGCTTGTTACTTTTATGCTAACCATTAAGGAATAATTAGAGAAAGTATCCAAGTTTTAAGAAAAAGGATCCAAGATAGGGAAAAGAAATTACAACAAGACAATAACTGGTATCAAAATCTTTTTAATTAGTCCCCTTGGTTAACAATCTTACTCACTGCATTAGTTGGGCCAGTTTTAATACTACTACTTGTCCTCACCTGTGGACCAACCATTGTCAATAGTTTAGTAGCATTTGTTCAAGAAATAATAGATAATGTAAGACTTATGGTCTTAGCTCAGCCCTACCAGATTATACCCAGTTTGGATGAGCAATACCAAGGTTCAATGGTTTGAACTAGTAAGAAGGAAAAGGGGAAATGTGACATCTTAGGACAAGCGGTACAGGCCACCAGCCATGAAAACTAAGTACATTCATGGCTGGAGGCAAAGTATAAACAACCGTTAGAAATGTAGCAATATTTTCCACAGAATTTTATGTACCCAGCATCCAGGAAGCCCTACCCTAGAGACTTAGCCAAGAATAAGTCAGCTAATTGCACCTCTTCTGCCCTTGTAAACACTGCTTTCTTGCTCAACCTAGATAGCCACCCTATAAAAAGGAGCCATTTTAGAGGCTCGGTACTGCAGTGTTCCCTTGTATGAGTTGCCTGCACTCCCTGCTCAGGTTTGCAATAAAACTTATAAAATTCACTTTGGGTTTGCTGTGGTCTGTCTCCTGGGATGTAACAGGAATGAATTTAAATTTCTATGGAGTTTTATAGGAACTTAATGTATTTATAATATTATGCCATCTTTTTCAGGAAGACAATGTTCTGTCAGTTTTTAATGGCATCTCTTATATGCTTGACTAGCTAGTTTATGTGTCAGAAGTGTGTGATAAAGGCACAGAAAGTTCACAGCCTCAGGAATTGCCTATGCAAAAACACAGGAGAAAAACTATTTTTTAAATCCTTATTTTATTTTGTTTGGTAAAGATCTTTTTCTTTATTCAAATACTTCATAGATTTATTTATTGTATTTAAATAACTTGTTTATACTGTAAATTGTATCTGTTTTGCTATTTGCCAATGGCATTTATGAAAACTAGTGATTTTGATATAATATTTTAAAGTAAGGCACTTATATGAAACAATTACTTTAAACACCAGTAGGTAGTGTTATTGTCATGAGTATTGATATTGACTAAAGTTGGTTCAATTCTCCTCCTTGTTACTTAGTATACAACCTTTGGCAAATAAGTTCACTTTTTTGGAACACAATAATAGAAATGACTTAAAGACCAACTTGGATACCTCTTAATAAATCCAAGAGGATGTATGAACAACAATTTAATACTCTATTAAATTAGATGATATGTAACATCTATTGTCAATAGTGTATGTAGTAAAATGATGAGATAGAGAAAATATATTGCTTTTTTTTCATGTCTGCATTTGTAAATTTATTGTACTTGTTTCGACTTCTTTTTTTTATAAATAAATTTTTATTTTAATGGGGTGACATCAATAAATCAGGGTACATATATTCAAAGAAAACATGTCCAGGTTATCTTGTCATTCAATTCTGTTGCGTACCCATCACCCAAAGTCAGATTGTCCTCTGTCACCTTCTATCTAGTTTTCTTTGTGCCCTTCCCCCACCCCTCCCCCTCTTCCTCCTTTCCTCTCCCCACCCCCCATAATCACCACACTCTTGTCCATGTCTCTTAGTCTCATTTTTATGTCCCAGCAATGTATGGAATCCTGCAGTTCTGGTTTTTTTCTGCTTTACTTATTTCACTTTGTATAATGTTATCAAGATCCCACCATTTTGTTGTAAGTGATTCGATGTCATCATTTCTTATGGCTGAGTATTATACCATTGTGTGTATATGTGCCACATCTCTTTTATCTAGTCTTCTATTTTTTTTTACAACAATTAAAGCCTTTAAGCAAACTCTTGGTCAATACAGCAAGAATCCATAAAAGAGTAGTGTCCTTAACATGTTCACCAAGTCCAAGTTGGCCACAACACCATTCCAAATCCCTGAAAAATGCAACCCAACCCCAGTTCATTCTGTTAGGAGCTGTCACAAGGAGTAGGAGTCCAAGAAAAGTCCACATCTAGGAAAAGACTGCATGGCACTGGTATTGTTGTCACAATTCTATACTTTGCAGCTCACGTCCAAGTCCCAATGACCACTGCTTCTAGCTGGTAATGATTCAGGTAGACTGGAAAAGCCATCACAGCATGTGTGGATATGGAGCTTCTGTTCTTCTCTGCCTGGAGAGGTGAGACCAGGTTGCTTTTCCCTGAAGCTCTGTGACTATGGCTTGGTAAAGAGAACCTTGGGATACACTAAACTGGGTGGCAAAGGTAGATTCATAATAGAAGTTGGCAAAAGGGGGAAAGAGAGCTTTAAATTAGGAGTAGGTCCCAGCCTGAAATATGAGTGGGGCATTGAGGTAGGAGGAATAAAGAAAACACTATATATTCAAAAAAGCAGCAGAAAATAGGATTATCAACACCAACAACAGAGATCTTTGAGGGAAGAATAAAAAACCTGACTATTCAGGCAAGACATAATTAAGTGGCCCTTGTGCGAATGAGATCAGTTTACCTGCTTCTTGGAAGAAATACCCTAGGCTCATCCACAATGTCGTAGATGGGGTCAATGGCCCTGGGCACCTTCAGCATTCTGTAGCAAACTCCAGCATTCTGGGCAAGGTTAGGTCATAGGTGGCTGGAGCAGGGCTGGAAGAGACTGAACCCTCCCTTAGAGAAGCGAGGGGGAAGCCTACCTTCTAGTGTCCCTGTTTCCTCACAGCAGAGGCATGTAAGTCTGGCAGGCTTTAGCTCAATGACCTTCCTTTCCACTATTGAAGCAGGACCCAGATGGCATCCTATGAGACCCCTTTGGGGTGTTGGAGACTTTAAGGGCATATCCTAAAAGCTGGTAGTTCCCTTGATCTCTATTGGGCTTTGTCTGCCTCTTGGTATCTTAAAAGCCATGCTCAGAAGATCTCACTGAGGGGTTTGAGGATCCCCATCTGCCTATATAAAACTTTTCCATATATCTGGAGCTATTTGGAGAAAGACAAAACAGTATTATTAGCTGGATTAAATAAAGAAGATAGTAGTTTGCAGGAGACAAAGATTTGGCATCTCCTGTTCATCAGCATTCAAAAGAAATTTAAAATTTTTTTAAGTAAAAAACATGATATGGTAGATCCGTAGGAGTTCCAGGATATGACTCCCCCTTTTAATTTTTTTTTAAATTGACCTTAAAATATTTGCTGGGTACACTTTAATAATACCTTAACTTTAAAGATTTTAAGAATGACAAAATACAGTAAATGATTTTGCTCCATATGTAGAAGCATTTTTAGTTTAACCAGTTTAGAAAATCCAATAATAGAACAATGCATACTGACGATGAGCTATAACATGCTTAGCAGCCTTTCCTGTTCTGAAAGAGGTTACTATAAATTCAGAATATGTATCCACTGTAACGTGGACATAACACTATTTGCCAAATGAAGGTATATGAGTAACATCCATTTGCCAAAGTTGTCCTGGTAGGGGTCCTTAAGGGTTAACTCCAAATGAAGGGGAAGACTGTAGTATAGGACCCCTTGGACAGGATTTCTCAATCTGCCATGCTGCTTCCTGAGAAAGTTGAAACTGTTTACCTAGAGCTGCAGCATTCTGATGATGAATAGTATGAGACTGAATTGCTCGATCTGTCATGGTTGCTCCAAATAATTTTCTTTTGGGTAGCTTGATCAACAAGGGCATTCCTAGGCCCTGGCCAGTTGGCTCAGTGGTAGAGTTTTGGCCTGGCATGCAGGATTCCTGGGTTTGATTCCCAGCCAGAGCAAACAGAAGAAGCACCCATCTGCCTCTCCACCCCTCCCGCTCCCCTTCCTCTCTGTCGCTCTCTTCCTTTCCTACAGCCAAGGCTCCACCGGAGCAAAGCAGGCTTGGGCACTAAGGATGACCCCATGGCCTCTGCCTCAGGTGATAGAATGAATCTGGTTGCAAAAGAACAACATCCCATATAGGCAGAGCTTCCCCCCCTGGTAGGCGTACCAGGTGGATCCCGGTTGGGCACTAGTGGGAGTCTGTCTGACAGCTTCCCCATTTCCAACTTCAGAAAAATACACACAAAAAAAGGGCATTCCCTGTGCTAAAGCTCCAGGGTGTATGGAGTGAGCTCAAATATGTCCTATAAAACGTGGAGCTCTATGTTGACATACAAGGCTTTGAAGAAAGAGGAACTGCTGAAATAGTTCATCAGCATTTGTCCCTAAGACAGCAGTCTTTATAATGGAAACACCATAAGTACAATAAATATTGGCAAATGCTGAAAAGCCATGATCATGGCATATAACTCTAGACCTTGAGCTGATTTTAAGTTGACAGTTTCAGTATAAAGTTGTCCAGTGATTTGCAAGAGTGATTTGCCATTTAGTGGAAGTTTCCCAGAGCCATGGTTGTTGATCCTTTGAAGAAAGGAACAACAATTATTTTGAGGCTCAAAACATATAAACTGTAAGGGTTGCCTATGCCCCTTGATAATCCAAGAAGCAACAAGATTAAAATATGAGGTGTATTCCATGGGCTATTAGATGGTTCAATGTGCCCAAGCTGTAGCTGCTCTTGTACCAATTGAGCAGCTGCCCTAAGTTTCTCCTGAAAAAGAGGCCATTGGTCTACCCATACAGGATTATCTGATTTCCAAGTAATTGGGTCTGCACAATGCATTATTGGGGTAGCAGGAGCTACCAAGGCCCCTATGCTAAATTTTGATATTCTAATCCACACCTTCTGGTATTGGGTGCCATTACTATGGGGGTGAGAATTCTTCGCTGTTCTTTCCTTAGTTCCTTGGTGGGCAAAAATCCCTGATCAAGCATCTGAGTACTGACTAAACCATTAGGACTGACAAGCAATGCTCCCATATTTTTCAAAACATCTCTACCCCACAAATTAACTGGCCATCCAGGGAGCACATAAGGCTTAAAAAAATCCAGAATGACCTTCTTAATCTTCCCAATGTAGAATACTAGAACTTTGTTGAGGGGATTTACTCTGCACTATACCTTGTAATTCTGTGGCTGCTGCATGAGTGAGCCAGGAAGGAGGCCAATATAGCTTAGCAATAACAGATACATCAGCTCCAGTATCTAAAAGTCCTTTAAATTTTTGCTCATGTATTCTTAGTTCCATTTCAGGGCGTTCCTGACCTATTTTTTTTTTTTTTAAATCCAATTGGCAAAATCAGATGAGTCAAATCACTAGTTTTGGGGGGCCCCTTTTGCAGGATGTGGCCTGAGAAGCAGAATTAACATCATTATACCATTCTTCTAACTGCCTGAATTAGCCGTGAGAAACGTTCTTTTCTCTTTTTTGATTAATTTTGATGGAGTGGCATTGATAAAATTGTCTTCTGTCACCTTCTAACTGGTTTTCTTTGTGTTCCTCCCCTCCCACAACCCCCTGCCTCTCCTACCCCCCACCCAGTAACACCAACACTGTTGTCCATGTCTCTGAGTCTCATTTTTATGTCCCACCTATGTATGGAATCATATAGTTCTTAGTTTTTTCTGATTTACTTATTTCGCTCAGTATAATGTAATCAAGGTCCATCCATGTTGTTGTAAAAGATCCGATGTCATCATTTCTTATGGCTGAGTAGTATTCCATAGTATATATATACCAAAGCTTTTTAATCCACTTGTCCTCTGATGGACACTTGGGCTGTTTCCGGATCTTTGCTATTGTGAACAATGCTGCCAGAAACTTGGGGGTGCATTTCTTCTTTTTAAACAGTGCTATGGTGTTCTTGGGGTATATTCCTAACAATGGGATAGCTGAGTCAAAAGGTAGTTTGATTTTTAATTTCTTGAGGAATCTCCATACTGGTTTCCACAGTGGCTGCATCAGTCTGCATTCCCACCAGCAATGCGGAAGGATTCCCTTTACTCCACATCCTCACCAACACTTATTCTGTGTTGTTTTATTGATGAGCGCCATTCTGACTGGTGTGAGGTGATATCTCATTGTGGTTTTAATTTGCATTTCTCTAATAATTAGTGATGTTGAGCATTTCTCATATACCTATTGGCCATCTGTGTGTCCTCTTTGGGGAAGTGTTTATTCATTTCTTTTGCCCATTTTTGGATTGGTTTATTTGTCTTCCTGGTATTAAGTTTTACAAGTTCTTTATAAATTTTGGTTATTAACCCCTTATCAGACTCATTGTCAAATATATTCTTCCTTTGTGTAGTTTGTCTTTTTATTCTGTTCTTATTGTCTTTAGCTGTGCAGAAGCTTTTTAGTTTGATAAAGTCCCATTTGTTTATTCTGTCTTTTATTTCACTTGCCTGTGGAGACAAATCATCAAATGCTGTGAGAGATGTCAGATAGCTTACTGCCTATGTTTTCTTCTAAGATGCTTATGGTTTTCATGAGTTAAATTTAAGTCCTTTATCCATTTTGAGTTTATTTTTGTGAATGGTGTAAGTTGGTAGTCTAGGGGTTTTTTTGTTTTGTTTTGTTTTGTTTTTGTTTTTTTTTGCAGGTAGCTGTCCAATTTTCTCAACACCATTTGTTGAAGAGGCTATCTTTACTCCAATATATGCTCTTACCTCCTTTGTCAAATATCAGTTGTCCATAAAAGTGTTGGTTTATTTCTGAGTTCTAAGTTCTGTTCCATTGATCTCTATGCTTGTTCTTATGCCAGTACCAGGCTGTTTTGAGTACAATGGCCTTACAATATAACTTGATATCCAGAGTGTGATACCACCTGCTTTATTCTTCCTTTTCAAGATTGCTGAGGTTGTTCATGTTCTCTTTTGGTTCCATATAAATTTTTGGAATATGTGTTCTCTATCTTTGAAGTAAGTCATTGGTATTTTAATCGGTATTGCATTGAATTTATAAATTATTTTGGGTAATATAGACATTATAATGATGTTTATTCTTCCTAACCATGAGCACAGTATATGCCTCCACTTGTTTGTATCTTCCCTGATTTCTTTTCATCTTAGATGGAGAGCAAGAGAGAAGGGAAGTGGGGCTGGAGCAGAAAGCATCAACTGCCTTATGTGCCTTGAACAGGCAAGGCCAGGGTTTCAAACCGCCATCTCAGAGTTTTAGGTTGACACTTTATCCACTGCACCACCCATAGGTCAGGCCCTTCCGTGATTTCTTTTATCAGTGTTTTATAATTTTCTGAGTACAAGTCTTTAATCTCTCTGGTTAAATTTATTCCTAGGTATTTTATTTTTTTGGTTGCAATGATAAAGGGGATTGATTCCTTAATTTCTCTTTCTGACAGTTCATTGTTATTGTATAAAAATGCCTCTGATTTCTGGGTATTGATTTTATATTCTGACACTTTGCTGAATTCATTTATCAGGTCTAGTAGATTTTTTACTGCAACTTTAGGGTTTTCTATATACAATATCATATCATCTGCAAATAATGATAGTTTTACTTCTTCTTTTCCAATTTGGATGCCTTTTATTTCTTTTTCTTGTCTGATTGCTGTGGCTAGGACTTCCAGCACTATGTTAAATAAGAGTGGTGAAAGGAAGCACCCCTGCCTTTTTTCTGATTTTAAGGGGATTGCTTTTAATTGTTGCCCATTGAGTATAATATTGGTTATGAGTTTGTCATAGATGACCTTTATCATGTTGAGGTATGTTCCCTATATTCCCACTTTGCTGAGAGTTTTGATTATGAATGGGTGCTGGATTTTTTATCAAATGCTTTTTCTGCATCTATTGAAATTATCATGTGATTTTTCTCCTTCCTTTTGTTTATATGATGTATCACATTGATTGATTTACAAATATTGTACCAGCCTTGCCTCCCAAGAATGATTCCCACTTGATCATGGTGTATGATTTTTTTCATATATTGCTGGATCCAGTTTGCTAATATTTTGTTGAAGATTTTTGCATCTAAATTCATCAGGGATATAGGCCTATAATTTTTTTGTGTGTGTTGTCTTTGCCTGGTTTTGGAATCAGAATTATGCTCGCCTCATAAAAGGAGCTTGGAAGTCTTGCTTCCTCTTGAATTTTTTTAAATAGCTTGTGAAGGATTGGAGTTAGTTCTTCTTTGAATATTTAGTAAAATTCACTTGTGAAACCATCAGGCCCAGGACTTTTCTTTTTTGGGAGTTTTTTGATAGCTGTTTCAATCTCATTTGTTGTAATTGGTCTGTTTAGGTTTTCTGATTCTTCCAGATTAATTTTTGCAAGATTATATGTTTCAAAGAATTTGTCCATTTTATCTAGGTTGTCTAGTTTTTTGGCATACAGTTCTTCATAGTATTTTCTTAAAATATTTTGTATTTCTGTTGTGTTAGTTGTTATTTCTCCACTCTCATTTCTATTTTTATTTATTTGAGTCCTCTCTCTTTTTTTCTTGGTGAGTCTGGTTAAAGGTTCATTGATCTTGTTTACCTCTTCAAAGAACCAGCTCCTGGTTTCATTGATCCTCTGTATTGTTTCTTTAGCCTCTATGTCATTTATTTCTGCTCTGATCTTTATTATTTCCTTCCTTCTACTAGCTCGGGGCTTTACTTGCTGTTTTTTTTCTAGTTCTTTTAGATGTAGGGTCAAGTTGTTTATTTGAGCTTTTTCTAGCTTCTTTGGGTATGCTTGTAATGCTATAAACTTCCCTCCCAGTACTGCATTTGCTGTGTCTCATAAATTTTGAGTTGATGTATGCTCATTATTGTTTCTTTCTAGAAATTTTTTAATTTCTTCTTTGATCTCATTGTTTACCCATTTATTATTTAATAACATGCTATTTAGTTTCCAAGTGTTTGATTGTTTTTTTAGTTTTTCTGTTGTGGTTGATTTCTATTTTAATCCTATTGTGATCAGAGAAAGTTCTTGATATGATTTCAATCTTATTAAATTTGTTGAGCGCTTGAAAAGAATGTATATTCTGTTGTTTTAGGGTGAAAGGTTCTGAAGATATCTATTAAATCGAGTTGATCTAATATGTCCTTTAAGTCTGCTGTTTCTTTGTTAATTTTCTTTCTTGAGGATTTTTCTAATGATGTTAATGGGGTATTGAAATCCCTCACTATTATAGTGTTGCTTTTGATTTTGCCCTTTAAGTCCATCAAAGTCTGCTTTATATATTTAGGTGCTTCTACATTAGGTGCATAAATATTTATAACAGTTATATCTTCCTTTTGGATTGCTCCCTTTATCATTATGTAGTGACCTTTTTTGTCTCTAACTATAGTCTTTGTTTTAAAGTCCATTTTGTCTGATATAAGTATTGCTACCCCAGCTTTTTTTTCATTTTCATTTGTGTGAAATATTTTTTTTTCCATTCTTTTATCTTCAGTCTTTGTGCATCTTTTGATTTAAGGTGTGTCTCTTGTAGACAGAATATGTATGGGTCCTGTTTTCTTATCCACATAGATATCCTATGTCTTTTGATCAGATCATTTAATTCATTTACATTTAAGGTTATTATTGATATGCAATTGTTTATTGCCATTTTATTCTTTAAAACTGAATTTCTCTTTTGCTACATTATTTTTCTCCTTTGATCTGTTTACAACAGGTCCCTTAGCATTTATTACAGCCTTGGTTTGGTTGTTGTGAATTCCTTGAGTTTTTTTTGGTCTGTAAAGCTTTTTATTTCTCCTTCAATTTTAAACGATAGCCTTGCTGGATAAAGTAGTCTTGGTTGTAGGCTTTTGTTCTGCATTACTTTGAATATTTCTTGCCATTCCCTTCTTGCCTCAAGTGTTTCTGTTGAGAAGTCAGAAGTCATCCTTATGGGGGCTCCTTTTAGATAATAGTCTTTTTTTGTCCAGCAGCTTTCAATATTTTCTTTATCACTTAGGTTTGGTATTTTAATTATGATGTGTCTTGGTGTTGATTACTTTGGCTTTCTACTTAATGGAGTTCTCTGTGCTTTCTGAACATGTGAGATGTTTTCCTGACTTAATTGAGGAAAGTTTTCAGCTATGATATGCTTGAACAAAGTCTCTATCCCTTGTTCTTTCTCTTCTTCTTCAGGAACCCCTATGATGTGGATGTTATTTCTCTTTATGTTGTCACAAAGCTCTCTTAGAGTTTCCTCAGACTTTTTGAGTCTCTTTTCTTTATTTCTGCTCTGCTTCCATGCCTTTATTTATCATGTCCTCTAACTTGCTGATTCGATTCTCCGCTTCATCCATCCTGCTTTTAATTCCTTCCATTGTGTTCTTTATTTCAGATACTGTATTTGTCATCTCTGACTGATTCTTTTTTATTATTTCAGTGTCCTTTTTTATATTTGCTATCTCTTTATTTAGGTGTTTGTAATGACCATCTATTGTTGTTCTAATATCTTTGTGTGTCCTAACAATCGTTATTTTAAACTCTGCATCTGGTAATTTGGTTATATCTGATTCATTTAGGTCCTTTTCTGGGGATTTCTCTTGGTTCATTTGTGTTGCATTTTTCTGCTTCCACATTTTCTCTTCATGGGAGTGGCTGTGATCATGTGTTCATGTGCACAAGCCTTGGTGGCCTTGGCCTTTTCTCTGTCCCCATGGGTGGCATTATGCTCGGTCCTAAGGTCACTGGCAAGCACTTTTGCTCAGCTGTGGGTCTCTGCCTGTTTCTGGGCTTTTGCCCAGCCCTTGCAGGAGGAGCCTGCTCATGGAATGGCTGCTAGCCTTGGCTATACCCGCTGGGCAGGACTGCATGCCCACGCTCAGCTCAGTAGCAGAACTGCCTGTTTTGGGCTTTTGGCTCCACCCCCACGGAAGGAGCTGGCTCCGAAGTCAGGCCACAAGCCTGGGTTCTGCGGGCGGGTCAATTCTGTGTTTCTGCACCTGCACTCTTGCTCAAGGGCTGGTCTCCACCCCTTCTTGGGTTCCCGCCCTTCTTCCGCAGGCTAGATTACAGGCTGCCGAAAGCTAGGCTTGACCGCTTTTGCATGCCTACTTCTCCCCAGCTGGGCAAGACTGAGCTCACACGTGAGCTCAGTGGCGGTCAGCCAGCTTCTGCCTTTGGCAACAGAACTGCGCTTCCGCGTCCCACTGCTGCCTGCCCTCTGGTGAGCCCTCAGCTATGTGGATGGGGGTGCTGCAGCTCAGACCCTAACACTCATTACTGTCGCCCTGAAAGCTCCCTCCTTCTAAGCAACTCTGCTCTGAGTGCTGCGGGGGAGTTTGTTTGGCTGCTCTCCTGCTTCCCTTGCTAGTATTGCTGTTTCCAGTGGAAATATTCACTGTAGATTTGGTGGGTGACTCTTCCCAGGGGTTGGGGTGGCTGTCTCCCAAAATGTTTCTCTCTGTGCCTCCTAGATTACACTCTCTTCCTTCTACTCCAGTCCTCTCCTCTCTCCCTGTCTCCCAGAGCCCCAGGTGAGTGGTTGTGAGAGAGGTGTTCTGTGCAGTCCCTTTAAGAAAAATCCTGGATCTGAGAAATCAGACTCTTTCTCACAAACAGTATCCTGACTTGTTTCCAGCTAAATACTGTCCTTATTCCTCTTCTGGGCTCTGGGTTTGTGGGCTGGGGCTTTGTTCCTGGGGCTCAGGACCCTCTCCTCTCTGCTAAACTCACTTCCCACCACGCAAGTCTCTCCCAGCTGCTGTTCGCTTCAGGGAGCTGGGCAGCCCTCTCTGCGTTTCCGCTTTTCCTACCAGTCTCGGTGTGGCTTCTTCAGTGTTCTTTGGTTGAAGAGTCCTCTTAGTTTAGTCCAAGGTTGGTTTTTCCAGATGATAGTTCTGGAAATTAGTTTGTAATCCACTTTGGTTCTGGGAAGTGGATGTTGGTATGTCCGCCTACTCCAGCGCCATCTTGTCTTCCTATATTGCTTTTTAATATTAAATTTCATTGGTAATAAACCATACTTGCATTTGTGAGACCTAGTTTAATTCAGTTATAATGTTTCTTTTCACCGTGCTGCTGAATTAAATATGCTAATATTTGTTGAGAGTTTTGTGTGACCTTCCCTTTTGCACTATACTTGTTAGATTTTTGTTAACAATTTATGCTTTTTTATACATAATATATTTGAAATGGTAAACACATTTCAAAGGTATGGAATTGCATACTTTTGATCTTTAAAAAATCCAGCCACTTTTTAACTTATATAAAATACCAATTATAAAATCACTTGTACTGGGCACTTTTAAAATTTATGAAATATATTTAAGAGTTTTTCATGGTCACACTCTTTTCTAGATTAAATTAAATCTACTTTATTTAACTTTTAATATCTTTTGTCCAAGATTTATCTGGATTCCATTTATGGGCAATTCTTCATCGAGACTACATCTAGAATAATGATGTTGTTGTAAGGTGGCATACCCCTCTATTTTTATAGTGGAAGAGACCAATTTGTTTTGGCCAGTAAAATATAAGTAGAATGGATTCACGGACTCCAAGAACAATTCAAGATAAACATGACTCTCAGGGCTTTCATGTTCTCTGTCTACCCTGCTGTAGTTTACTGGCAGTATTTCAGATATTCTGAAATGTTTCTTTAACTTTAAATCCTTTTGTGAAAATGAAATGGAGAAGAGCCTCCTGCTGATATAAAATAGATATGTCTTATGAGCAAGACATAAATTCTAACTGACATGTTTTGTAGCCCAGATAAGAAGTTGAAATAAGAGAAACACAAGAAAAAAGACAGTTTGTTTTCTAGAATTGTTGTCCTTGACTTCCAAAATGTTATTGAAAATATAAATCTATAGTTTATGAATATTAATTTATGTATTTAATATAAATCTAGGAAACTCAGATTATCAGAGATTATGTCAAGATATTATGAAATTAGGTGATGACTATATTTATTGCAATATTGTTAAATCAGTTACATCCAAGAGATATTTAAAGTGAATATAAGCCTGGACTGTAGTACGTGATTTTTTCTTACATCAAAAAAATTAAGGAATAATTATTCCAAATAAATGTTTAATGTAGAGTAGTAATGAGGGTTTTATTCAAGAAAATTCTAAGAATTAGTTAATTATATTTGAGAGATAGACATATTGTTGATATAATTCCTGAAAATATTCTTGTGTAAATATAATAGATGAAAGAACTAAACATTATAATTGCATATTTATTTCAGTTTACTGTGAAAAAGGTTTTGTTGAACATTAAATCTAAGACAAAAATACAAATGTAAATTTGATAGATTTGTATAGTTATCAGTTAGATTCTACAGTCCTCAAAATAACACAAACAGAAAAAAAACCAATTAATTTAGAAAGTATATTTATAATATATAACAGAGTAAAAATCTAGAAAGAAAACATATGTTAACCTTAAAAATATGTTTTGTTTTTATTAATATTTTGAAAAAAAAAAGCTTTTTAGGTCTCTCCTGTAGAAAACGGTTTATTTTTTATATTTACATATGCAAAATTAAAGCTAGTCTTGAATGAAGAGGGACTAGAGTTGAAATTATCTGGCAATAACTGGATCTAGTGAATGTTTTTAAGTTTTTTTGTTTAAATTTTATTGCTTCTTACCCAAGCTTTTAGAAATGATGTTTTCTGATTGAAGGAGTCTTGTCTTAGCTATGAAGTATATATAGTATTAGGCAATGGGCCTTTATTAATGATTAATATAAAAATTACAGAGAAGTAGCAGCTATCTGATACATAGATTAATGATCTAAAAAGGAAAAGAATAGAGTGCATGGCAAGAGTCATTAGTGGAATATCTAATAAGTATCCTTGGAGTTTTCTCAAGGTTAATAAGGTAATATATATATATATAATTTTTAGTCAGGGAGGATGAAGGCTTACATGATATAAATATGTATGTACATACAAAGAAAGAAATATGATGTTATTTTTGGTTTCAGGATAATCTCCATAATAGTATTCTCAAAGAATTTAATACTGGGATACATAGGTGATGTTTATTTTTTTTATTTTTTCTTTTGTTTTCAAATGATTTATAGTTAAACTGTTAATTTGCCATTCCCCAAGATTAATAAAAGTGCCCCTTAAAACATTTTATGGCATGTTAATAACTTTATCTCTTTTACTTAATTTGACCATAAGAGTACTTGATAAATATTTTTGAGACAAATAAAAAAAGTAATATCAATCAGGGTTTTCAATGGCATACTATTACAAATAAGCTCTCATTTTTAGTGGCTTACATCAACAAATGTTCTATTTTTTACTCAAAGTGTTTGTGTTATCAGCCTAATTTTGCTCCACTGCATCTTTACTACAGTCCTCAGCCTCTATCTGGATATATTTAAAATCTTTGTGAGAGAAAAAAGGTGTGACATCACATAATGGCTCTAAAGTTCTGTCAAAAAGTGGCATATCACATTCTCACATTTCATTGGCCAAGTCAAATCATCATGAGATCTCTAGGGTAAGGGTTTATAATCCAGCTTTAGACAGGGGCAAAATAGGAATGAAAAATATGAATATCTAGCAAACATTAATCAAACTTATTACAAGTATAGATTCTGATTTAACATATAATAAATATATCAACTTCACATTTAAGTCATTTTAATTCTATTTATGTACCATACACAATCTTTTTTTTCCCCCTAATTCTGTAAGTATGTGTGAAATTTGATTTCTGGTCAACAACCTCAATCTCATCATAAGGTGTTGCTCATTCCAAAAACCATTTCATTTACTAATGATAAGAATGCCTGAAATATTTTTTGAAACTACATATTACCCATATTGGGGTATATTTATTTTAGAAGGAGCTACAACTATAACTTCAAGTTTGGTTCAGATGATCCTGACCTGGGTCAAACAGAACAAATACTTCATAACCACAGTGTGGGACACATGTTTGTTCAAACAATGCAGGTAGATTTTGCCGGCCACATTGATTGATATCAGTTGAAACATAAATTTTAATACATCTCAATCAAATTCAATCTTGCACATGTGTAGTAGCTTGTTAGAAGAAGAACAAAAGAAATCAAGAACTCCATATTTTTGGACCTGTAGTTAGGGGGATGGTTAGACATATGTGCTGGCAGTCAATTTTTACCATGTTCATTTAGGTGAATAAAATAAGTCAATATAACCCTAGCTGGTTGGCTCTGGTAGAGTGTCGGCCTGGCGTGTGGAAGTCCTGGGTTCAATTCCCCACCAGGGCACACAGGAGAAGCCCCCATCTGCTTTTCTACCTTTCCTCTCTCTTTTCCCTCTATCTCTCTTCCCCTCTCACAGCCAAGGCTCCATCAGAGCAAAGTTGGCCCAGGTGCTGAGGATGGCTCCATGGCATCCACCTCAAGCACTAGAATGGCTCCAGCCACAATGGAGCAATGACCTAGATGGCAGCACATCACCCACTGGTGGGCATGCTGGATGGATCCCAGTGGAGCTCATGTGGAGTCTATCTGAATGCCTCCCCACTTCTAATTTAGAAAAAATACCAAAAAATGTCAAAAGATGTAGACCAGGAGTAGTCAAACCTTTTTATACCTACCGCCCACTTTTGTATCTCTGTTAGTAGTAAAATTTTTTAACTGCCCACCAGTTCCACAGTAATGGATTTATTTATAAATGGTGATTTATAAAGTAAAGAAGTAACTTTACTTTAAAAAATTTATAAAACAGAGTTACAGCATTTAAAGCATATAATAATAATTAGTTACCAAGTACTTTATGTTGGATTTTTGCTAAGTTTGGCAGAATAAATCTTTATAAAACATCTTACTATAGTTAAATCTATCCATTTATTTATACTTTGGCTGCTCTGCTACCGCCCACCATGAAAGCTGGAATGCCCATTAGTGGGCAGTAGGGACTGCGTTGACTATCTGATGTAGACAGAGTGAGATCTGTGGACATTTGAGGCATAAGCTCTATTTGAAAATAGAATGTAAAAAAGAGAAAAGTAGAGAAGCAAATGTGGAATAAATTGTGGAATGTGTAACCTATGAAATTATGTAATCTATGAAATAAATGCCCTTTTCTTTCAATAGTCAGTTGGAAGTGAGTTTTCTGGTTACCACCAAATAAAAGCTTCAACTGATTCAAATATGATTCTGAATAGAGCACATAGTGAGTGAGCTTTTACTGTTTCTACAGCTGCTAATTTGTCATAATTGTCAGGCTCAGGCCTTTCTCAACTTGGCAAAGGTACAATATATCTGGCTTCTATGTAAAGAGACAAAACAATTTATTCATGTTGTTCCTGGAGATAAGACAATATAAATAGGCTCCCAGTGCTTTTAGTGGTTCAATAATACCAATTTAATAGGGTCCTATAAGTCATAAGTTAGTACCATTGGAGAGAATTATTGTTTGAAGGATAATATCTAATTTTCCAGGTTCAGCTAAAGACATGAATCTTTAAATGTGCAAACCACAATGAATTTAAGCAAGAATGTATAATACATTTTTACTAAAAATCTCTATCAATGTGTACTATGTTTTAATCATCAAAATATCAATTTTTTTACATAAAATGTAATAATGAGAATGATGACCTCATGTCTAGAGTTAAGCTTTTAATTCTGCTTCTGCTCAATCAAGGGTTGTTCTAATGTGTTTCAAAAGTGATCAATCACATGCCAAAAGCTGCCTGGATAATTACCTCTGAATAATTACCTCTGATATTTTCTGAAAATTTTATATCTTTTTTGGTAATATAATTCCATAAAATCCTCTCATCAAGTACACATCAGGTTTTGAGCATCTGCCTTTTAGTCAATAATCTATAAAATCTCATTGAGAGGTCAGTTTTTTTATTGCAATTTTCAAAGAACTTAAATATATATTCTAAGTCTTTAAACCCCTATGCTCTTAAAAATCTACTAGAGGTATCTTGACATCTTTTGTAAGAATCTAAATATAGAAAAATAAGACATTAAAGCAGTTCAGCTCCTACCTACTAATCAAGATTTCAGTAAATGTTTATAACTAATGCATTGCCCACAAAACGTTACTATGTTATCACTGTATCTAAGCTAGTCAAAAGATAATCAAATTTATATAGAAAGTACGATCACCTATAATATTATGTAAAATTACTTTGTGTAACAAGAAAAGTTAGAAGAATATCAAATTGGAATTTTAAATAAATCTCTGCCTTTTTTATATGAATGTCAGAATGTTGACTGTAAGTTTTCTTCAAATAGCATAGAATATTATCTGCTTTTTTAATGGCTTGATGTTAATTGAGAGGTAGGAAGAAGAGAAAAAAAAAAGCCAAAAATTGTTACCCCAGATTAAAGATGGCTAAATTTGCCCTTTAGTAAAATATATAATAATCTAAAAACCTAAATTTTAGTCTGAGCCACCAAAGACAAAGTTATAACTGGTGACCATATATTTATAGTACAAGACTGCATATAGACTTATTGACACATCTTAATGAATAAAATAGATAACGGGGCTTAGTAAAGTTCAAGTTTACCTAACTCAGTCATTCACCAAGATTTGATAATCAGGATGGTGCAATAGTTAAATTGCATAAGAATTATAGGCTAAGAATGGCTTTGATCGTTCTGGAGTTGTAGCTATGTATATTAGGCTGCTAAATCAACACACTTAAAATTAGCACCAGATCTTTGATGACAGAAGAGATAAAATGACTTGGCTTTTGTACTCCCTTATAATTAATTACCAGTTTGTTACAATTAGTGCTAAGAAAAATTTGTTCTAAACAGTATTAATAGGTAAGCTTAAAAAGATGTCATGTTTGACGTGTCTTATTTTATTTTTAAATCACTGCCTCTAAAATGTAAGAAGAATTATAGTACAACAAATTTCAGATTGTTTAATCATCTATTTGTTGTGATGTTACAAGAGGAATATATAGAAGAAAAACATATCAGCAATATTTTTATTTTGACCCATTGTTTTGAAACTCACTAAAAGTATTGTTCAAAATAAAGTCATCTAAATATGCCTTATGAAGTCTAGTTTATAGACTAATAATTTATCTGGAAATCATTTCATCTTTTGTAGTAACCTTTAAGTTTTATCCAATTTATTAATTATTAATCAGTCCAGAATCATATAGCATAATTTTATTAAAAATATAAATACAATTGTGAAAAATATCACAAATAAATCATTTTACCAATTGAAAGCAAAATGTTTAATGCCTAATTTTTGTATTTCAACTTTCACTAATGTATAGTTTTATACATTACTGGAGTAAAACAGCCATACCTGAATTCATAGAAAATGCAGAGTAATTATATAGTAGCTTATGTTTTTAAATTTTTAAAAGTTGGCAAGAGAATTGCATGAAATTCTATATTTGGCCTCTATTTTATTAATTGCTTCACTCTTTATTAAATGTTTTATCATGTTTAAGAAGTCAACTTAAATTTCTCTTTGGATCCAGGCTTTCTTGTTGGTACAATGAAAGTTTCACTCAAGTATTAGCTCACATAATTTGAGGAACACTCAAGTTTACAGCTAAAAAAATCAGAGTATGTAAATAAAATAAGCAAGATGTTATGAATTTCACATACGAAGGCATAGCTACCTAATGCCCTTCCACGATGGAAAGAAAAAGAGAATCAATTAGGCATTTATGCAGTTATTTAAATAAAATCATAACATTTCCTATATCAGGTATTTTCAACCAATGTGTCATAAGAGACACACAGGTGAACCATAAGAATTTTTAAAACATATAACTCCTGACTATTTAGTCAGGGACACTGGCTTCTTTTCCCTTAGATTTTCAAATAAAAAGAAATGATAGCCAACATAACCAATGTAAAAGAATCAAAATCACATCTGGTATTTTTTGTCATTCAGGCAAAAATATATTTTATGGTATGCTGCAGAATTTTAATAATTAGTTTATATATGCCATGAAATGATAAAGGTTGAAAACTGTTGTTTTATAAAAATATTTGACAAAAAAATTAAAAAAAAATTAGGGCTCTAAACATATCAATATAAGGTAAGTAGCAAATACATCATCAAAGTTCTTTGAACATCAACTACAATAAGCAAATGATTAAAACTGACATTTGAAATAAGCACTAGTTAAGGTTGATATATGAGATAATTTTAATACTCTGCTGGCAACATCTAATAAATCCCAAGATTGTTATTTTCTAAAAGTTATTTTTATGAAAATAAAAACTTTGCCTGACCAGGCGGTGGCACAGTGGATAAAGCATCAGACTGGGATGCAGAGGACCCAGGTTCGAGACTCCAAGGTTGCCAGCTTGAGTGCGGGCTTATCTGTTTTGAGCAAAGTTCACCAGCTTTGGACTCAGGTCGCTGGCTTGAGCAAGAAATTACTTGGTCTACTGTATGTAGCCCTATGGTCAAGGCACATATGAGAAAGCAATCAATGAACAACTAAGGTGTCACAAGGAAGAACTGATGATTGACGCTTTTCATCTCTCTCCATTCCTGTCTGTCCCTGTCTATCCCTCTCTCTGACTCTCTCTCTGTCTCTGTTAAAAAAGAAAAAAAGAAAATTAGAACTTCAATATTTAATTCATTACAACAAAAGAAGTATGTGAGTTTTTTTGAGAGAAACAATCAAAAACTATGTCAACTCATAAAAAATAATTATTTCTTAAGGCTTGGAAAAAGAGATTTATTTTCTAAAATTGAGTAGTTTAATATTAAATGTGGCTAATTTTATTATAATATTCACAACACAAAGAATTTAATATGATTCAGATACCTGTTTTGTCAGAAAACTAAAAAAAACAATATAATAATATTTTAAAATATATATGATAAATTATCAAAACATGATTCACTTATCATTTAATTTTTCTTAAAATAAATATTTTATTAAGTCAGGAACCTTATTGTTTTTTTTTTCCTTCATTATATTTAAATGTGGTTTTTTAAAATTTCCTTTTAGCATTATTTAGTGTGTCAATTATTCAAGGTTGTATAAAAGATTATTCAAAGAAAGATATTTTACAGGGTAAGTTCCACTTAAAGTTGATCATATTGTCTCAACCAAGTTAATAACAAAGTAGCTAGTTTACCATTAATTCAGTTGAGCCAATTTTTTTCTCAAATTGTTAATCCATGTGATCTGAACTTTGACCAAATTTTCAAGTTTAATAACAAACATGCAAATAATATAGGCAAATAAAATGTTGTTTGTTTAGTAGCAGTTAAGTTTGAACTTCATATCTACATTCAATTCTTCCTTAAATATTTTAATACATTTTAAAATTTTGTTTAAAATATAAGTAATGTTTAGATAAAAACTTTAAGAGAAAAGAAGCTTTTATTTTTCTTGCCTTTTTTAAATTGAGGTGCAACTAACATATTATATTAGTTTCAGTTGTATAATTTAATAATTTGATATTTGCATATGTTACAAAATTATTTTTTTATACTTTTTTATTCAGTGGGGGGGGAGGCTGAGACAGACTCCAGTGTGTACCCCAACTTGGATCCACCACCAAGTCCACTAGCAGGTAATGCTCTGTCCATCTAGGGCATTGCTCTGTTGCTCAGCAACTGAGCTTTTCTTAGTGCCCGAGCCACAGGTTATAGAGCCATTCTCAGCACCTGGGGCCAACTCACTCCAATCAAGCCATGGCTACAAGTAGGGACAAGAGAGAGACTAAGAGGCAAGAAGAGAAGGGGTGGATAAGCAGATGTTCACTTGTGTGCTCTGACCAGAAATTGAACCCGGGACATATAGGAGCCGATGTTCTGCTGCTGAGTCAAATGGCCAGGGCCTATTTTTTCTATCTTAAACTATTTAACTATAGAATAAATTCTATATAAAGCAAAATATTGTCTTTTTTCTCTTAGTAATATTCATGTAAGATAATTTCATGTCTTTTCATGATTTTATAGTTCATTTGTTTTTAACTCTAAATATTATTCTGTTGTTTGGATGTGCCATCTGTCAGGCTTAGCATTTCCTAGTACCTAGGCTCTTCTATGTAGATTTGACAGAGCAAATTTGCTTCTGCTTTTTACATAGATTTTGAGTTCCTTACCTTTGTCTTTAATTTTACTCATTATGAATATTTACATGTCTTTCATCTTACAAAATGCTTTTGAAATGTATTTCATTTACTGATGGACACTTTCAGTTCTTTCCTTCTTGTAACTTTTACCTTTTTATTAAACTATCATTTTAATGGTGTCTTTGTAAAAGAATGTGAATTAACGCATATTATATCCATCATTCTAAACAAGAAACGCCGTATGGTTTTCATTTCTTAAGTATCTTAAAGATACTATTATTGTCTGCTTATTTGCCTCTGTCTTCATTTATTAGTTTCCTAATCTTATTTCAATCACACTTTAAAATCAGTAAATTCCTAATAGAACTATTTTGCTTCAAATAGGCTCTTTATATTCAGCACATGGTATGTATCTGAAGCTATTAAATTTCTAATTCTCTGCTTTCTTTAACCTCTTTCTCATAAATATTTGTGTATCCCTTTTACTATCTCTTTAGTCTTGAAACTCCAATCTCTTTACTCAAAACATGCCTATAAAAGCATTGAATTAGTAAGTAGAGCAGGTGTTTTCTCAAACAAAACTAAAAACTAGTGAAATGTAAATGAATATGATGTAGATCACCAAATTACTAAACTATTTTTTGTAAATACACATAGATATTGTGATGATAAAAATTCAATAGTTGTATAGTCAGTGGGGGGATTTTAAGAAATAATATCAGCTCTAAAAAGACTTCTGATTCTTAGATTTCAATGTGTGGTGTTTTTATATTTACTCAATTTCAAGTACCTAATATTCCAACATTTAGTTTTTTTAAAAGATATATTTTGGCCCTGGCTGGTTGGCTCAGTGGTAGAGCGTTGGCCTGGCGTGCAGAAGTCCCAGGTTCGATTCCCGGCCAGGGCACACAGGAGAGGCACCCATCTGCTTCTCCACTCCTCCCCCTCTCCTTCCTTTCTGTCTCTCTCTTCCCCTCCCACACTTAAGGCTCCATTGGAGCAAAGATGGCCCGGGCACTGGGAATGACACCTTGGCCTCTGCCCCAGGTGCTAGAGTGGCTCTGGTGGCGACAGAGCGACTCCCCGGAGGGGCAGAGCATCGCCCCCTGGTGGGCGTGCCGGGTGGATCCCGGTTGGGTGCATGCAGGAGTCTGTCTGACTGTCTAACCCCCTTTCCAGCTTCAGAAAAATACAAAAAAAAAAAAAAGGATATATTTTCTCCCAAGAAATTTCATTAGTTTTAACAATTCAGTAGGTTTCAAAAATTCTTTTTTTATTGCTTACCAAATAAGACAGATGATCACAATGAAATATATTTCATATTCTAGTCTACTACAATCCTTGATAAAATAGAAACAATGGTTATTTATCTGTAAACACGACCTTGAACTAGACCTTGAACTTGACGTTGAACTGGACTGAGCAGACACTAAAATGAATGTCAAAGACAACTTTTGAGTTCAAAAGGAGAAGTCAGAAATAAGGAGCCCTGAGAAGCCACTGCACCACCTCACCCACAGGTGTTGTAAAGTACCAAAAGCTACAGAATTGATATTAATATTTTAACAGGCTTAAAGAACATTTTATTAATTTGAGTTAAGGTGTGCAGAGAAATTGTGAGCAATAGTCTCTGTACTGTATGATTGGTATAAAACCAGGATGGCCCTTGGCATTGTATTGTAAATCAAAGGGAAGGAAAACATAGATTCCCTGACATTCCACCACACCTGTGGGGAAAGGGGTGAATGGTTAGCCAGGTGCAGGAAGAAAAAAGCCAAAATAAACCTTTTCTTATAGTAGTGAGCCATTTGCGGGCATTTGTCCCCACGGAAACTACCTCTCCCAGATGAATGCATATAGTTAATGTATGTGACTCTGGACAAAAAGATGGCGAATAAACATTAGAAAATATAGGAATGTCTCTTAATATGTAAAGAGACATCTTTCTATCATTGTGTTAACTTGTAAATTTTGTTTTCTCTAAAATGATGTATGGCTTGCAAATTGAACATGGTCCTATCATGTTAAAGGGCATATGACTATAACCAATAGTGGTAAAGGGCACCTAATTGCAATTTTTGCTTCTATACTTCCTGCTTGCAAAAACTATAAAAACTAAGTAGAACAAAGGGCCAGCGCGCTCTCCCTTAGATTTCTGTCGGAGTTGCCGCTGCTTGGTCAAGCTAGACATTAAAGCTTTGATGTGTAATCGATGGACTTCGTTCATGTCTTCCATGTTTCAGGTCCCTCCAGAGTAGGCTTAACAAGAAAGACAACCAGAGGATCTGGGACTCTGAGAAGGACACTGTTTCTTTAGCAGCAGTGTTCAGTTTGGATAATAGAGAGAGAGATTTTTAAGAAAACTGAGTATCTTAACCTCTACGTGATCATCCCGCAAAATGGTAAACTCCATGAAGGCAGCCAGGATCTTATGAGTAATTCTACCTTTATTTCAGGAAGGGATAAAACTTCTAAAAAATTCTTTCCTATAAAGTAAAATTTACAGATACTTAATTAGATATCAAATAAATGTAGGAACTAGAGTGTGAGCCTGAGATGCAGCTGCATCTGGTAATAGGTTGTCTTTCCATCTCCTGGGGAACAAGAGTGCATTTCACATGTGCTGGGCAAATAAGTTTGTAAAATTTCTGTTATTTGATTTTGTTCACTTTTATTTTTAAAAATGGCCACTAGCCACATGATATAGCTAATTACCTTTCTGCTTGTGAAGGGGTTGTGCTAATGTGTGCTGGAGGAGGGATTTTCATGCCAAAAAGTTTAAAGAGAAGAAGCAGAAGAAAGGAAAGGAGAGAGAGAGGTCAAGTTGTTGCAGAGGAGAGGCACCCAAGATGGCAGGGTGCTGAAGAAGAAGCCAGTTTGTGCAGAGATGAGAATGGAGAAAATGTGCAGATGGGGAAGATGAGGTGACTGAGACTAGTGGGGCCTTTAATTCTAGGAAAAACTGGAAAGAAAAGATTCTCCTGGTTGTGGAGCCTGAGAACATGTGAGTGGGTTTTGGTGCCCCATGAGTTTGTTTTTACTCACCAGCTAGTTGAGGGGCAAGAATTAAAAAATGGCCCACCAGTTTTGACTCTGAAGTTTCATTACCATCAATCTGAATCTAATATGAACCTGAGTGTGCCTGGCTGTGATGACCTTACAACATCGAACAATTATTTCCTGCTTTTTAGGGGACAGAGGAAGGTCAGAATGTTTTTCTTGCACCAGCTGTTTCTCAAGTAACTTTAATTCAAAATAATTCATATGCCACTTTAGCAAATTTTGCGGTGGTCTGCCCTGATCCCCATCTCGTCTCTTTAGTAATTTTGTTTGGCAATCAACATATTGAATGCTATGCATATTTCAATTGTTAGAAAGAAAAAAAAATAGAGATCTTTTTATAGCTAAATAATAGGCAAGTACATTTAAATAATAAGTAACCTTTCATTTAATATGCATGTATCAAAAATTATTCACTTAAGAAATATGAAGATAATGGTGAAAGCCAATGGCTATAAATATATGTATTTTTCACTATCAGAAAATTACAATTTTTATTCATTTCATGTTGTATATAAATGAAAGGTATATAATTTATGTTAGTTGCTACAGTTGACAACTTAGTTAACAAAGAAATAAAATCCATTAGCACTTTGTATATTAATAATCAGAACTATTAAAGCATGTAGAAGTTAAGCAACAGCAAGTCTTATCTGTGGTTCAAAAAACCCAAAATACATGTCAAAAAAAGGTAAATATTAAGAGTAAAAATTTCAAGTGTGGTTTTAGACTGATAATTGAAATTAGTTTTAAAATATGCTAAAGCAATTAAAAATTCTACATACAGTTTTAAGAAAATGTGTAGGGTAAATTTAGTATAAAGTAAATCCTAAATCAAGCAATGCTACAATAACTTCCATGAATTTGAATATTTCTATTCACAGTCAAACTGTCTGAACTTTTGAAATGAATTTACAATAATGGCAGGGCATGGGGGTGGGTATGGTAAATAAAGTCTTTGATAGTCTTAACTGTACCCTATTCCTCAAAGGAATATAAAATACATTTTACTTTTACACATTTGTTATTCTTAATTTTAAAATACGAGATGTTTAAATGTCATTTTCCCCAATTTATAAACAATAGTATTATTCTAAAATTTAGAAAAAAATAACTGAATATGCTATGATGAAGCTTGGTCAGGTAAAGTTTACTACATGATACAGTTGTAGACAATAAGGGGTTCTGTGGAAAGTAACCTCCCAGAGTGATCTGTTCATAATTTTCTAACTGGGCTGGTCATCGTGTGTAGTCACCCCCCTGGCATATAAATTTTTAGTAAAAGGCTTATCTTTGCCTTAAGCAAGCTCTGCCCATTGTTTCCAAGCATCTAGGTTAACACACCTTTGAGAAGAGCAGTAACCAGCCTCAAGAGACTACATTACCTTGATAACTAACTATCCCTTAATCCAAACCCTGCATTGCTTTCTCCTACCTGCATGTAATCCTCCTTAGTTTCTTTCTTTAATTTCAAATGCATAAAATAACTGCAAAATGTATTCTCTCTGAAGTATTTGAGATTTTGCCCTCCAGGGTGTTGTAAGTTTGGCTCAAATAAACATAAAAATTCTCTACAGGTTTGGAAGTTTCTTATGTCAATGCAGGGCAAGACAGATTTTTTTCCCATATTTAAGATGAAAGTCAGTGTCTGATGGTATAGAAATCTCTCTTCTGAATATCCAGATTTCTGGAGTTATTTCCAATTTTATAATTTGCAGGGGGGGGTGGGTTATAATTTTTTCATCTTGTAAAGCTGGTGGTTGTGACCATGCAGATTCACAATAAATTCAGGCAGATGGTAAAGGAACTGTGGAGCTGAAAAACAGTGATCCAAACCTATTTATTGGAGGCTCATCAAGATAGGCAAGCCAAAAAGAGAACAAAGGAAAACCTTCTTTTCACAGTGGAGGGCAAAGGTCAGGAAACAAACCACAGCTCTCAATGGGGCTGTCACGTGCTCCTGCACTCACTGCACAAAGGGTTTGCAGAAGGTAATCCTGCCAGCAAGCCTAACACAGCTGTTTTCCCCACATACGCTTTCTACAACCTTTTCTAAAATTTTATTTAGAGGGATAGAGAGAAAGTTGGGTGATAAAAGGGTTAAAAATACAAAGATTAACAGGCAAATATAAAACCCACAAAAAACAAACCACTTTGTGCTTGCTTGCAAAGGCCAAGGGCACCCTTAAATCTGCCAGAATGGGTAGGCCACTGCCTTTTCCCTACTTTATGACATAAAAATTCAAAATCCCAATTCTAAATAAACCTCAGTTTTTAAAAACTTCTCAAGAAATCAAGCTTCTGATATAAACACCTCATAAGTACTATTGCCTGAGAAGCATCACCACTATTTGTATTTCAAACAATTATCTGAATCAAATTATTATGATGTTTTTTAAAAATGGTTTGATTGAATCCACTAAGAGCTTGTAAACTAAAATATCTCCAATCATTCCAAAAAGAATGAAAAAAACAATCCTAAAGTGAGTTCACAACTTATTTCTCTGTTTGGTTTCAATATATAGACACAGCTTCTGAGAAAGCTGGGCTTCTTAAACATCATAACTAGAACAAAAGAATTCAAAGAGTATTGTTTCTATTCCTCCCTCCTCACAGTCCTTTGCCTATCAGTTGTATCTTCCCAACTTTTAAAAAGGTTTCTGAAAAAGAAAGTGAGCAGGTAAAGGGCTCTAGAACACCGCCTGCTGGCTACTCCTCAACCCACAGTCAACAAGAAGTGTATAGGGGACAGTGTCTATTGGGTATTTGTGTCTCTTCTTTAAAAGTTATTGCTAGTCTTTAAAAGCAAATTGAGTACTATTATTAAAAAATTAATACCTTTTTATTTTCTATAATCAAAGTTCCCAAAATCCATGCTCTATCTTTTTAAAAAAATAATTTTTTAAATATTTATTTATTCATTTTTTTTGAGAGAGAGAGAGAGAGAGGGCGAGGGAGAGCAGAAAGTGTCAGTTCCCATATGTACCTTGACCAGGGAAGCCAGAGTTTTAAACCAACGACCTCAGAGTTCCATGTTGATACTTTACCCACTGCGCCACCACAGGTTAGGCTCATCCTCTTTCTGACAACATATTCAAAGCAATTAAAGAGCTGGCAGCTAATTCAATTAAACTTTATTTTCAAAAACAAAGACAACTTTTCTATAGCTACTTCAGCTACCTGTAGAGTATAGATCATACCAATAATGACAATAAACTAATACAGGAAATATGGGTATTAGATGGAGAAAAGAAAAATTTTTAGCTGATGAACTAAAAGATAAAAAAGTAAATTATAGCTACTTTATGCAACATTCTTTTGAGAAACCATCTTTCATTGGTCAAATACATGTATAAAATACTAAATGACTGATTTGTATTAAAAATAGAAAATATACATGTATTATGAAGAAAATATATTTTTGTTTGACAATGGTTTATAACATATTTTTAATTTTTAATTTTTTTTCTTTTGTGACAGATACAGAGACAGGGACAGCTAGGGACAGACAGGAAGGGAGAGAGATGAGAAGCATCAGTTCTTTGTTGCAGCTCCTTAGTTGTTCACTGATTGCTTTCTCATATGTGCCTTGAACCGGGAGCTACAGCACACTGAGTGACGCCATGCTCGAGCCAGCAACCTTGGGCTTAAGCTGGTGAGCATTGCTCAAACCAGATGAGCCTACGCTCAAGCTGGCGACCTCAAGGCCTCGAACCTGGGTCCTCCGAGCCCCAGTTCGATGATATATCCACTGTGCCACCGCCTGGTCAGGCTAAAACATATTTTTAAAGTAAGAATTGTTTCTTGAAATTCAATAACAAAAAAATAATCAAACCACAGAAATGAGGATCTGGAAGGGAAGTGCAGTCACTGGAAAATGTGTTTGCCCCAAGGATAATTCTTCTCTGTAAGGGTTATTAGTGTAGATGCTGAAGAAGAAATGCAAACGCCAATTTTTCAAGTTGATTGTGATGTTTAATCCATTGACTAAAGAGAACAATACATGTTGGAGAGAGGAAAAATCATACTTAGTCTTTATTTTGTAAATTACCTAAATGCAATTTATTTTTTTAAATATTTTTTTATTGATTTGAGAGAGGGAGAGAAAGAGAGAAAGAAAGAGAAGGAAGAGAGAAAAGCATCAAATTGTTCACTTAGTTGTGTACTCATTGATTGCTTTTGTACATGCACTGACTAGGATTTGATCCCCCAATATCAGTGCACTAGGATGATGCTTTATCCACTGAGTCACCTAACCAGGACCTAAATGCAATGTCTTAAAAGTGTTTGAGAACAAGATTGCAGGTTCAACCCTCGGCCAGGGCACAAACCAGAAGCAGCCAATGAATGAATGAAGATTGGAAAAACAGAGAAATGCTTCCTCTCCCTCTCCCTCTCCCTCTCCCTTCTCTCTCCCTTACTCTCTCAGTCTCTCTAAAAATAAAAATATTAAGCTCTGGCCAGGTAGCTTGGTTGGAGCATCTCCTGGAGCACAGCGGTTGTCAATCGATTCCCTGGTTGTCAGTTCAATTCCTTACTCTCTCTGTCTTTCTCAAAAAAATTAAGTTATGCCTGACCTGTGGTAGCGCAGTGGGTAAAAGCATCTACCTGGAACACTGAGGTCGCTGGTTCGAAACCCCGGGCTTCCCTGGTCAAGGCACATATGGGAGTTGATGCTTTCTGCTCCTCCCTCCCTTCTCTCTCTCTCTCTCTCTCTCTCTGTCTCTCTCTCTCTCCTTCTCTCTGTCTCCTCTCTCTAAAATGAATAAATAAAAAAAAATTAAGTTATTTGCTCACATGATTTGTTATTGAAAAAAAAAATATATATATATATATTATCTTATACAACTTGATATGTGGTATAGAAATTCAGGTGCAGTAATATATTCCCAAATATTTTTATATTTCTTTTCACATTAAGAAAAATATATTTTCAGATAAAAAATAGTTGATAGTTATAAAAATAGATCTTTAAAAATATTTTGCCAAAAGAGAAGAGACATACAAAATTAATTTACATAATTTAATTTGGGTTTTTATAATTATAAGTTTTGGACTATATATATTTTTCTTCCTTAGTAATAAAACTATTTATTACTCACATTTAATGCATGGCTATTAAGTTAATCTAATTGATAAATTCATTATTTCTAGTTTCCATTTATAATTATGACTTTCAACTAATCCTGTTAGAGTATAGAAAATGGCAGTTCTCAAAAATACATTTTAGAAGACAATCACTTTTCCAGGATATTTAAATTTATCAACTATATGATAAATTGTTCTATTTTATGCTAATTTTATTTGATTATTTTGTAATACAGATCTGGGATAAATCAATTATGTCCTGCATTAGTCGTGCTCCATTTGAAGATGAGACAAATTCTGAAAAGTGTATTTTTAGACAATTTTGTGTTTATGTAAACATCACAGTGTACACTTACACTAACCTAGATTGTATAGTTTACTACAACCCCAAGTTATATAGTATAGACCAGTGTTTTTCAACTGCCAGTCCACAGAACAGTGCTGGTCCACCAGAAATATTGTGCCTGTCCATGAAAGACTATAGAGTCTATAATTATTGGAACTATAATCTTCAAACAACATCAGGGCGGTTAACTCTTTCATAGACCAGCATTACATTCTGCAATGATGCACAGAATGGCAGTGTAAACCAGGGGTCCCCAAACTTTTTACACAGGGGGCCAGTTCACTGTCCCTCAGACCGTTGGAGGGCCGGACTATAAAAAAAACTATGAACAAATCCCTAAGCACACTGCACATATCTTATTTTAAAGTAAACAAACAAAACGGGAACAAATACAATATTTAAAATAAAGAACAAGTAAATTTAAATCAACAAACTGACCAGTATTTCAATGGGAACTATGCTCCTCTCACTGACCACCAATGAAAGAAGTGCCCCTTCCAGAAGTGTGGCAGGGGCCGGATAAATGGCCTCAGGGGGCCGCATGCGGCCCGCGGGCAGTAGTTTGGGGACTCCTGGACTGTAAACCATTGGTATAAACTATTTTTCTGTAAGGGAGGAAAATAATTTTTTCTCTACTCTTCTGAGTTCTTGGCTGACACATCCTGTATAGGCAGTACCTGGTTATGAATGAGATAGGTTCTGTAGATTTGAAAATGTTTAAGAATTCATATGCCCAGAAAGATAAAAAGAAATATTATGTTAAGATAAACATCTGTCTAAGTTGCATTTAATAGGTAAATGTACCTGTTCTAACTTACATACAGATTTAATTTAAGAACAAACCCACAAAATCTATTTCATTTGTAATCCTGGGACTGCCTGTAATAAAAAAAAAAGAAATTAACAAGAGAAAGACAAACAAAAGTTTAATACCATGTATACTTCCTGCATAATAGGAGGGGTGAGAAAAATGAATAACTAGACAAGATGTCTGACAACACCTTAAATACCATCTTCAGCTGAAGACAAAATACGTTAAGGGAATGAACTATAAGAGGTTATCAGAAAGAAATCACAGTAAACAAGGGTAAGATTGTTATGCATATCCAAGACATTATTGTATGCACTGAAGAGTTACTAGTCATAAGGTCATCCCTCTCTTCCTGGTACAGCAAGGGAGATACCCCTATAAGTGAAAATTTTCCTCATAGATAAATGCATTTCACAAAGGATAACTTCTACTTGGTTTACAGAACTTTTCCATTGTCTACTTCTTAAAATTAACCAGCCTAAAATGATCCTTATGCCAAATTAACATGTTTGGGGTGACAAATTTCTTCCCCTACGGTCCTGTACAACATGTTGCTGTACTGAATACTGTATGCAATTGTAACACAATGCCAAGTATTGGTGTGATGCATTGTGCTATAACTTTACAAAAGCTATGATCTCGCTAGGTGATAAAAAAGTTTTCAGGCTTGTTGCAGTCCTATGGAACAACCCTGGTACATGAAGTTCCTCGTTAGTCAAAAAGTGGTGTGCAGCACATAACTGTACCGTTAAAGTGGTCAAAGGTCAACCATAGCAAAATAAATTTAGAAATAAAAAATTTATACATTGTTAATTATTGGTATAAATAAATCATTGGTATATGATATTAAACTATTTATTTCCCAGATGGTTATAGAAAAAAATATTCTCTGTGGGTTTATGGTTAATCCTGAAGGGACAATGTACAGAGTAAAACATATCTAATTACTAATTAACTGCTAATTACTAATAGAGATAATTTGAAATCTTGTAAGAGCAGGAAACATAGTTTGAGTGGAATAGAATGTATAAAGTTTATGTAATATGCCAGACTATTGGAGTGTCAATGTAAAGCAATTTCTAAACCTGTAAGAATTTTTATGAGTTTATTTGAGCCAGACTGTTGGAAATAGCCAGGAAGCAGTATCAAAGACTGAGAAGTGCTCCAGAAAATGGCAGTTTCACCACTTATTTTATACATCAGAATAAAAAGGGAAGGGGGAGGCCCTGGCCGGTTGGTTCAGCGGTAGGGCGTCAGCCTGGCATGTGGGGGACCCGGGTTCAATTCCCGGCCAGGGCACATAGGAGAAGCGCCCATTTGCTTCTCCACCCCCCCCCTCCTTCCTCTCTGTCTCTCTCTTCCCCTCCCGCAGCCAAGGCTCCATTGGAGCAAAGATGGCCCGGGCGCTGGGGATGGCTCTGTGGCCTCTGCCCCAGGCACTAGAGTGGCTCTGGTCGGGGCAGAGCGGTGCCCGGGAGGGGCAGAGCATCACCCCCTGGTGGGCAGAGTGTCGCCCCTGGTGGGTGTACTGGGTGGATCCCGGTCGGGCGCATGCGGGAGTCTGTCTGACTGTCTCTCCCCGTTTCCAGCTTCAGAAAAATACAAAAAAAAAAAAAAAAAAGGGAAGGGGGAGATGTAAGGGGGTTGAGTGAAATTGACTGATGATAGATTAGGGAGGTGGGAGAAGTCAGAAGGAGGAATTCTCTGAGACTGGGTCAGAAGTGGAACTGGACATGCTGAAACTTTTTTCTATAGGCAGTAACGAGGCAGTGTTAGGGTTAGCTTGTTAGGTTCAGCGTGTGGATCCTCTTCGTCCACAGAAGCATATGTAGGGAGATGATTATCTTAGTTCAGGTTGGTATAAGAGAATACCATATACTGAGTAATTTACACAAACTTTTTTTCTCTCACAGTTCTGGAGGTTGAGAAATTAGGGTGAGGGTGCTGGCAGATTTGTTTTTTGGTGAGTTCTCTGCTTGGTTTTTAGATGGCTATCTTATTGTACTCTGCCATGGGAGGGATGGGGTAAAGAAGGGTTAGCGAAAGAGACAGATGGAGATATCTCCTCTCTTTCTCTTTTTATAAAGGCATGAAAATCCCACCCTCCTGAACTAATCTAACTATAATTAGCTCCCACAGGCACTACCTCTAATCACCATCAAATTGGGGATTACAGTTTAAATAATAAATTTTGAGGGCACACAAACTTTCAGTTTATAGCAATAACCAATAAGAAATTCTTTTTGGGGAAGGAGCAAGGTAATTAAAAATTTTTTACAAGAATTGATGAATAATATTTTATTTTTAGTAGATTTCTTAAAATATTTATTTTGTTTTTATAGAATCTTATAGTAAATTATGTTCCTTACACATACCTTGTAAGATTCCTACTACCACAATGACCCAGTGGCTATGTAAAAAAAAAGAGGAAGTGAAAGAGAGAACACCAGAGTTGGTGCAGAATAAAGACAATTGTAGGATGAAATAAACTCTAGATCATAATAACATGCCATTGAGGCCAAAGATTGAAATCTTGAATGTTCAAGTAAAAGTCTTAAGTTTTCTTGAAAATTCCAGAAATTGCAGAATGACTTGGAACTTCCCATAGATTATTGAATAAAATATTTAAATTAAATTTAACCAGATTTCAAAGTTTCAAGCTAA